>NC_069499.1:844972232-845177232 GCF_027579735.1 Bombina bombina | reverse complement strand
AACACCTTATAATGACTTATGTATGGACCAGAACTAAACTAGATTACATGCCCTTCCTTGATTGCCAATTATGAATAGTGAACCAATGATATTATTTGAGGTTCAGCTATATGGACACAATGGTATCCAGACACAAGGAGGTAATACTGTTAAACAAATGTTATGCTAATAAGTATCCTGAGATATATACTCATTGTGTTAGTCTGTATCAGATATATGCTTAAAATTGGAGTAACAAGACAATATGCTACCTTATTTGATGAGGTATGTGGGATACCATAATGTGTTGGACCATGTTATGTTGCTTCTAGTGGAAGCCTTAGTTGTATCTGTGTTTACATTTAGTTTTATCTTTATGTACATTTTTGTTTCTTTCTCATATGACCCATTTGCCACCACAGCTGCGGTAACCTAACAAGGGATTAATTACTAGAGCCTTAGCAACTACCCCATAATAGCTATATGGGTGACAATACACTTTAACTATGCACTATAAGTTGTGCACTATGTAAATTATTCCCCACAGGTGGAAGCCCTAACACCTTGCCCTTTTACATCTGTTGTAACCGTTCTGTTGACATTGGGTGAGCTACTGCTGTATTGTTACATGGCCACCTAACACTCACTAATGTGTTCAAATCACTCTGATGATACTGACAGGGCTTGAAGCTGTATAAACGCACCACGGTTACCATGACTACAAGCAGTAGCGCAAGCCGGGTGACGTCAGCCGCATATGCTAATTAGCCATGCGGTTTGAGGAATTACACCACAGACGCCGGAGTTCACTGCACAGCGTCTCTGAGACACATAACTTGGCACTTGACAGCAACACATCTTTTTGGCAGATCACTAGTCAGACTGGGGATACTGGCATTTATACATAAGGTATGTTCCTATACGGAGGTGTCTGCTATGATTATCAGCAATAATCTAGATCTGTTATGACCTGACAAACATGATGCGTTTACAAAAGCAGTGGCAGAGATTTACTAAGATTCTCCAATTCTGGGTAACGCTTATTTAAACAATATGTGATATGATGACTGTGTAATAATCTCAATTATGGACACATACAGACTCATATAAGTAACCAACTAGCTATAAATTAGGGATAGATTATTGTGACTCAATTGTTCCATGCTTAATGTGACTTTATAACATGAATCACGTGCTGAATTATTGTTAACACAGTGTAACCTGATACTGCAAATGTTGGTCTACATGGATATACATTGCTATAATGATATGTTTGTATTTCTGCTCTATATATTTTACTATTTTATTAGCTTAGTAGTATGGCAATATTGTTTGGTTGAGGGGGTCATCACCATGATAACCATGTTTTTGGCGCAATTCACACAGGTATTGTTAGATGGGTGGGGCTTATTGTATATATAAGGCACTATGTTCACTTGCATGTTTGTACTGGTCTGAGGAAGTGGTCTGTGGACTCCGAAACGTTACCACAATAAAATAAGTTTTATGCTTAAATCCAGCGAGTGCAGTCCTACTTTGAAAATACTGTGAATATTACTGACCTGGCACCCTGGTTGATGACTGGAGGAGATTGAGAGTGCAGATAGACATGGAGGATATATATATATATATATATATATATACATACATACATACACACACTATATATATATATTCCTAGTAACATCTGCACTTGTGTATGACCTACCTGCCACTGAATTACAGAGAGTAAAACTAAAGTGACCACCCAAAGCATTTATTTTGGTTTAAACAATCAATACTTCCTTCACTAGATGCCATTTAATATTCTATTGCTGAGAAAAAAATGTCAGTGTATTGTTTGTGTGTACATGATGTATTATCATTTATTTATTTGGCTGGTACAAATAATACAGCAGTGAGCATCTCTTGTTAACCCAATAAAGTGTGTGTTAGGTGGTTTTGTCTTTCCTGACACGTTATATTTTATAATGGGATACAGACCCCTGTATTAAATGCAATGAAGGGAGGCTTAGATCAGCCTGTGCAGGAATACCTGTGTTTGCATCAATAATTACAATTAGTCAGGAGTTTTACTTAGAAAAAATGTTATTAAATGGACTGAGTTAAAGAAAAACACATTTGTATTTGGGCAAAGACAGATAGGTGAGCGAGTGAAGGGGGAGAGAAAAAATATATTATTATATTTAAAAAGCTTCTCAATATTTTTAAAACAAAAAATACCCATTATTCCATTAACATATATGGAATTTCTGTAGATAATTTGTGACACTCATTTTAGCTGGAAGGAATGTTAGTCATTAAATCTAAATTAACTCAGAGCCGAGAGCGGTTGAGGATCAGAGCGGGGTGACACACTGCATGCAAACTAACGCTAGCTAAGTACCTGTCTGCTGTCTTCTTAAGCAAGAGGGATAACGGTGACGGGTGATAGTTGGCAGAGGGCGGCCCGCGCTTTAGGGACCGGATGGAGGAGCTTACCCGGCACTGACTACTGTGGCACCTAGTAAGAGGCCGGAAATGGTGTTGCACTGCTGCTGCCTACTGGGACTCTGACCGGTCGGGAGTCCTAAGTGGTGGATCTCTGTTCCGCCACTGATATGTAAAAAATAAATAAATATATATCCTATTATATAAAAGGCCAAGTGTGTTTGTCCGAAGCTGTCATGCGCAGTAGAGACAGCACAAGGACAAACACACCTGGCCTTTGAGTCCTGTTCCCTACCTAGCTGATCTGCCGTCTGTGGCAGAAGTGGGCGTGGCCGATGTGAAGGGGGCGTGGCCAGGTGCGGTCAGGAGATAGAAAGGGGGGAGAGATAGAGAGGGGGGAGAGAGAGAGGAGGAGAGAGGGGAGGGGGAGAGAGGTGGAGGAGAGAGGGAGGAGAGGGGGGAGAGGGGGGGAGAGAGGGAGGAGAGGGGGGGAGAGTGGAGGAGAGAGGGAGGAGAGGGGGGAGAGGGGGGGAGAGAGGGAGGAGAGGGGGGAGAGGGGGGGGAGAGAGGGAGGAGAGGGGGGAGAGTGGAGGAGAGAGGGAGGAGAGGGGGGAGAGGGGGGGAGAGAGGGAGGAGAGGGGGGAGAGGGGAGGAGAGGGGGGGAGAGAGGGAGGAGAGGGGGGGAGAGAGGGAGGAGAGGGGGGGGAGAGAGGGAGGAGAGGGGGGAAAGAGAGGGAGGAGAGGGGGGAAAGAGAGAGGAGAGGGGGGGAGAGAGAGGAGAGGGGGGGGAGAGAGAGGAGAGGGGGGGAGAGAGAGGAGAGGGGGGGGAGAGAGAGGAGAGGGGGGGGGGAGAGAGAGGAGAGGGGGGGGGGAGAGGAGAGGGGGGGGAGAGAGAGGAGAGGGGGGGGGGAGAGAGGAGGGGGGGGGGAGAGAGAGGAGAGGGGGGGGAGAGAGAGGAGAAGGGGGGAGAGAGAGGATGGGGGAGAGAGAGGAGAGGGGGGTGAGAGGGGGGGGGGGAGAGAGAGAAGAGGGGGGGAGAGAGAGAGGGGGAGAGAGAAGAGGGGGGGAGAGAGAGAAGAGGGGGGGGAGAGAGAGAAGAGGGGGGGGGAGAGAGAGGAGGGGGGGGAGAGAGAGAAGAGGGGGGGGGGGAGAGAAGAGGGGGGGAGAGAGAGAAGAGGGGGGGGAGAGAGAGGAGGGGGGGGGAGAGAGAGGAGGGGGGGGAGAGAGAGGAGGGGGGGGAGAGAGAGGAGGGGGGGGAGAGAGAGGAGGGGGGGGAGAGAGAGGAGGGGGGGAGAGAGAGGAGGGGGGGAGAGAGAGGAGGGGGGGGAGAGAGGGGGGAGAGGGGGGGGGGAGAGGAGGGGGGGGAGAGAGGAGGGGGGGGAGAGAGGAGGGGGGGGAGAGAGGAAGGGGGGGGGGGAGAGAGGAGAGGGGGGGAGAGAGGAGGGGGGGAGAGAGAGGAGAGGGGGGGAGAGAGGAGGGGGGGAGAGAGAGGAGGGGGGGGAGAGAGAGGAGGGGGGGAGAGAGAGGAGGGGGGGAGAGAGGAGGGGAGAGGGGGGGAGAGAGAGGAGGGGGGGGGAGAGAGAGGAGGGGGGGAGAGAGAGGAGGGGGGGAGAGAGAGGAGGGGGGGAGAGAGAGGAGGGGGGAGAGAGAGGAGGGGGGAGAGAGAGGAGGGGGGAGAGAGAGGAGGGGGGGGAGAGAGGAGGGGGGGGGAGAGGAGGGGGGGGGAGAGAGGCAGAGGGGGGAGAGAGAAGAAGGGGAGAGAGGAGGGGGGAGAGAGGAGGGGGGAGAGAGGAGGAGAGGGGAGAGAGGAGGAGGGGGAGAGAGGAGGAGGGGGAGTGAGGAGGAGGGGGAGAGAGGAGGAGGGGGAGAGAGGAGGGGGGGGAGAGAGGAGGGGGGGGAGAGAGGAGGGGGGGAGAGAGGAGGGGGGGGAGAGAGGAGGGGAGAGAGGAGGGTGGGAGAGAGGGGGAGAGAGAGGAGGGGGGGAGAGGGGAGAGGGGGGGAGAGGAGAGGGGGGGGGAGAGGAGAGGGGGGGGGAGAGGAGAGGGGGGGGGAGAGGAGAGGGGGAGAGAAAGGGGGGGAGAGGAGAGGGGGGGAGAGGAGAGGGGGGAGAGAGGAGGGGGGGGGAGAGAGGAGGGGGGGGGAGAGAGGAGGGGGGGGAGAGAGAGAGAGGAGAGGGGGGGAGAGAGGAGGGGGGGGAGAGAGGAGAGGGGGAGAGAGGAGGGGGGGGAGAGAGGAGGGGGGGGAGAGAGGAGAGGGGGAGAGAGGAGAGGGGGGGAGAGAGGAGGGGGGGAGAGAGGAGAGGGGGGGAGAGAGGAGAGGGGGGAGAGAGGAGAGGGGGGGAGAGAGGAGAGGGGGGAGAGAGGAGAGGGGGGAGAGAGGAGGGGGGGGGGAGAGAGGAGGGGGGGAGAGAGGAGGGGGGGGAGAGAGGAGAGGGGGGGAGAGAGGAGAGGGGGGAGAGAGAGGGGGGAGAGAGAGGAGGGGGCGGAGAGAGGAGGGGGAGATAGAGGAGAGGAGAGGGGGGGAGAGAGGAGGGGGGAGAGAGAGGAGAGGGGGGAGAGAGAGGAGGGGGGGAGAGAGGAGAGGGGGGGAGAGAGGAGGGGGGGAGAGAGGAGAGGGGGGGAGAGAGGAGAGGGGGGGAGAGAGGAGGGGGGGAGAGAGGAGAGGGGGGGAGAGAGGAGAGGGGGGAGAGAGGAGAGGGGGGGAGAGAGGAGAGGGGGGGAGAGAGGAGAGGGGGGAAGAGAGGAGAGGGGGGGAGAGAGGAGGAGAGAGGAGAGAGGAGAGGGGGGGGGGAGAGAGGAGAGGGGGGGGGAGAGAGGAGGGGGGGGAGAGAGGAGGGGGGGGAGAGAGAGAGGAGAGAAATAATTTTTTCAGAACCCCCTATCCCCAGCAGGGAAGATATGCCAGGCTTTAGGTGTAAAAAGTCTAGCACATTTGCTTAAGATATGTCTTCTTCTATTTAATTTTTTGTATAGTGTATGCCTCCTTTTCATCTATCTATTCTGCATATGCTTTTGATGTATGTAAACTCTAGGTGTGTTAAACATAGGTGTGTCAAATACTAATTAAGAGTTCGCTACCAGGATAGGTGGTTAGATTTTAGGGAGGTGCTATGTAGGTATGTATTCTAGCTGCTTCAGTCATTAGGTTGTAGGTGGTCATTGATAAAGTACAGTATGTTTATACGAAACATGTTTGACCAAGCCTGACTGACCATGTTTTTGGATGTGATGTGTTTTTTACCTACTGATGTCCAATAAACTACTATTGCTTTTACTTGATGCAAGTGTCCTGGTCCTGTTCCAAGTGTCCTGTGATTGTTGGAGACCGGGTGCCTTCCCTTGTTGTTTGGTGTATTTTGTAGAAGGGTGTTTGATGGAGCGCTCAGGAGTGGGACCGGATGATGATGTCATCAGCAGGAGACCAGTCGAGCAGTGAGCTGTGAGTGTGTTATGCCTGGATTTACTCAGCCTGAAGGCGGCTGATCTGACTGTGAAAACATTTAGTTTGGTGTGAGTGGTATCCTGAGCACTGCCTTTCCTTGTTGTCGGTCTTGTGTGACCCACATTTACACACCTATTTTGGCGATGCCCTAAATTGGTGAGATTTTGGAAGCAGACAGAATACTGGATAAGGCTAATCACAACACAGAATGTTCAGTTTACCTGGGAGATGATTTTGTTGCTAGGAGGAGCAGAAAAGAGGCACTGATAGTAGTCGATTGATTAATAATGTGTTGTTGTTGGCAAGGAAACTTATATTAAAAATGTGGTTAAGTAACAAAGCTCCCAATGTGCAACAACTTAAATTGTCACTAACAAAACAACTATTTATTGAACATGCAGATGTAAAGGGTGAGATGTCGTCACATATCAAACAATTCTTCAGGAAATGGGAAATGTTTATTCTCACCTTACCCATTAATATACAGAAACAAGTAGTGAGGTTTTTTGCATCAGCTCCGTATATACTGGAAGAACAACTAAAAGGGAATTGGTGTTTTACATAGAGCATGCTGTTACCTAGGAGAAACAAGTTCAGATAGTTGGGTTAGGGTAAGGGATGTTAACAGAGTTGTTTTATTATGAAGAGTAAAATAACATGAAAATATTAGAGAGCTTGGAGGCTGATAACATAGTTTATTAATTAAAAAAGATAAGGCTTACATGAATCATAAGTTATGTTAAATTTCATCAAATAATAGTTTTTGAAACGTACAGGATATATGGTTGAACTGTGATGAAGAGCTTATTAATCTTGACAATCTTGGTATCCTACTGTAATACATAGAAACAGATACAGAAGTCATAAATTATGTTAAATTTCGACACATAGTTTTTGAAATGTACAAGATAAATGGCTGAATTGTGATGAATTTATTGTTTATGTCAACTTTGTATCGTATGTAATATGCTTTGCAGTGACCTGTTGTTGTACTCTGATCTTCTCTAAATAAAGTATATATAAAAAAGTGCTGTTGTGACCCCAGTTTGTTGTTCTGAAGAAGGGGTTAACATTGACCCCGAAACGTCAATAAATTTTGACCTGTTTGCATATAAATCATGAGAGTGCATACTTTTGTCTGCCTATTGTATTCCAATGCTGCACCCAGGTGGATGTCTTCTGGTGGGATTTAAACAACTGTTTGGATGTGTATATATATATATATATATATATACATATATATATATATACACATACATATACACATACACACAATAATTGGCCTCAACATCAATAAAACTGGTATCTGTATGTTAGTGGTTTAGCCTAGCAACATTAAACATAACCTCATCCTCTGTAATTAACCTTAATGAGGTGAGCTTTTACTTCCCACTTCAACTAATCCTATACATGATATTCCCTAATGGTAATCAACTCTATACATGGCATCCCTCACTGCAATTCTATATATGACATTTCCCTACTGCAATTAACCCTATACATGAAATCTTCCACTGCAATTAAAGGGACAGTCAAGTCCAAAAAAACTTTCATGATTCAAATAGGGCATGCAATTTTTCTTTTCCTTTTTATTTATAGACAAAAAAACAGAGATGTTACATAATACATTTGTTGTTTTGAACAAAAAGTTGCAAAAAAATAAAGAAATACTAATACATATTATGGCTTGGTAGCCTTGCATAGTCTATACAATAATATGCTAATTCTACTTAGCATATCTAATCAAAATTGTGCTTTAGCATTATTCAATAATATAAACAATATCTACTTCATTTGTCTCTGAAAATGTCTTAGAGTTTTTCACTTTCTTCCCCCCCCCCCCTGTTGAGGATATATTTGCGCCCCGCAGGGCTAGTTGTCTTTCCATGTTACCCATAACAACTATTGACAAGTATTTACAATTTACCTACTAAGGTCAATCTGTTCCCACAGCCAGTATGGGAAAAACAAAACAAAAGAAACAAAAAAAAAAACAAAAAAAAACAAAAAAAACCCAATTTAACTGTTTTCCCTTCCTCCCCGCAATCTCCACCTCTACCATGCCCCCAGGAGAACTATCTCGGAATATTTAAAAGGGAAAATTAAATAGTCAATTTCAGTTTCCTGGAGTGATTTTATAAATGCTGCCCATTTACTGAAGAACTTCCTTATGTCTGATTCCTTATCAATATCTATATTCTTTTGCTCTAACATACATTGTTTTTTTAAGTAATTCCTAATTTCGGGAATTGTTGGAAGTGTTCTTGTTTTCCACTTTTTACAAATCAGATACCTAGTAGTTAGGATGGACAGAATTATTATTTTATCATAGTCATGATGGGAATTTTCCATCTTTAGGCATAATATGATTTGGTATAGTGATAGGGGAGGTATATTAATTTTTAATGTAGTCATTAGCCAATATTCTAGTCTATTCCAAAATCTTCTAATCTTTGGACATGACCAAAACATATGAATCAGGTCTGCCGCCTGAAGAGAACATTTAGGGCATTTGTTGAACTGCTGGTTGTGTATTCTGAAACCTTTCTTTGGAGTAAAGTATGTCCTATGAAGGAGCCTAGTATGGGCCTCCCGCCAGGTAGCAGATATCGTGGAGGCAGCTACTTTACTTATTGATAGTTGAATGATTTTTGAGTCAATATTGGTATGGGGTAATAGTGAACACCATTTTAATGCCATGGTATCTAATAAAGAGATACTTCTGTTTGCATTCAATATATTGTAGCATGGGGTAATGGACATATGGCCGCTTTTTGTCAAATTTAGCCAGTTTTCCAATTTACCTAGCGTCCAACGATATCCTTGCTGTTTAATTAATTCTGCAGTAAAATGTCTTATTTGTAAGTAGGAGAAAAAATCCCTATTAGATATGTTAAATTCTATTTTAAGTTCCTCGAAAGACTTGATACATTTTCTATCTTGATCTAATAAATAGATTATTTTGTCCAGACCAGCGTTATGCCATCTATTAAAAATAGTTGAATTTATACCAGCTTGAAATTGTGGATTCCCTATTATAGGGAGATGTTTGGAAACACTTCTGGATATTGTAAGGGATTTAGTTAATTTACCCCAGGCCTTGATCGGGATATATATTGTAGTCAGCCCTTTGATAATTGCAGGCAATTCCCGTGTCAAGGAGTGGATCATAGCCACTGGGAGATAAGGTTTACAAACATTAGATTCTAACTCATTGTTTAGGATATAATTTTTTGTATATGTCCAATCAGCTACTATGCGTGCCAGGAAACTAAGATTATAGAATTTAATATTCGGTAGTGCTAAACCTCCAGATTCTTTGGAAATATTAAGTTTAGAAAGGGATATTTTAGGTCTCTTACCCTGCCAAATGAATTGACTAAGTGCAGAATTAATAAATCGGATGTCCTTTTCTAATAAGAGCTAGGGCATGCAATTTTAAACAACTTTCCAATTTACTTTTATCACCAATTTTGCTTTGTTCTATTGGTATTCTTAGTTGAAAGCTAAACCTAGGAGGTTCATATGCTAATTTCTTAGACCTTGAAGGCCGCCTCTGCATTTGACAGTTTTTCATCACTAGAGGGCGTTAGTTCATGTGTTTCATATAGATAGCATTGAGATCATGCACGTAGAGTGAGCAATGATTGGCTAAAATGCAAGTCTGTCGAAAGAACTGAAATAAGGGGGCAGTCTGTAGAGGCTTAGATACAAGGTAATCATGGAATTGCCACCAATCGGACTTCCGGGGTGGAGCTCACAGAGCTAGGCAGGTTACAGGCTGGCTCCTCAACTGAGCGTTTCATACTAAGCCGCAGTGCCATTATCCTAGCCGGTAAGACGGACCACTACCGAGCGGATATCTGTGCCGGGTTCCGGCTCAAAGGTTCTGAAGTCCCCAAGTGGCATAAGGCCGATTTGCCACGGCCACGGCTCAAGTGCTGGAGACCTTCGGGTCCAACGGTCATATCCCGACGAAGGATCCACCGCGTCTAAAAGTCACCGGACAGATGCTACTCTGAAGCGAGCCTAACTATTGCATCTACAGAAAACTGTACCTCCTACAGAGCCAAGCTAAGTACTTACAGTGAACCTGACCGCAAAACAGAAGTTGCCGCAGGACTGTCAGAGTTGCTGGCGCTGTGTGTCTTTACTGAGGCGACCGCGTCGCCAGAATCTCTCCATCCAGTAAGTGAAGCGGTGAAGGGTACCCCGCCGAGCTGCCCTGTAACAAAGGAGGAAATTATTTCCTATCCGGCATAATCTAGTGTAAGATCTATATCGGGCAGGAGAGGCGGCTGGTTTACCAAAGCCGTGGCTATTGCTTGTTGCCACTACGATGGAAAGACCGCTGAAATCCCCACAGAGGCTGTGGAAGCTATTCTGCTATTCCTCCTATTCAACTGAAAAGAAACTCCATCTACCAGCCGATCTACACTCAGCGTCAAAAGCTGTCATTTCTCTGAATCCATCAGACTACGGAATATACGGCAGCCGCTGGACTCTCTATCTTAGCAACTGTGGGACATCTCTGAAAGAAGGCTATAATCCACTGTGAACACCCGGATTTTTCTGGTCAGATCTGAAGCAGTGGTAGCCTTGTCTTTCTCAGTCGGTTAGCTATACGAGAACACAGGTTATTTGGCTGGACTTTTGTGATCTCTCTGAGTGGACTCACTTCAATCTCTAAAGAAGGTCTTCCCTTATCCATCCTGGGTCATGCAAGTATCTGGGCCAGCCTGGCTTCTTATTACCCTTCTTGTGCTGGCTACTAACTCTGCATATTCAATATTAACCAATTGACTTCAGTTTTTGCCCTTTTTTTCCTCCCCTCCTTGGGACTGCATTTGTCCATATGCTCATTTCTGTTTTTTGTTTTGATTTGTCTCAATCTGTCTTAAAGTGCCTCTGAAATTGTACATATAGTATTAAGGCTTTCACAGGGGTATATACTGGAGTAAAAAGGTCTTATATGTCAATCTAAAATATCTTGTACAGAATATTTCTAGGCATACAGCAATTTTTGTGGGGAAACTTACTCTTGTGAAAATTTAAGCTGAATGTGCTAGATTTTATTTCCCCCTGCTTGGTTACTCTGTTCTGGAATTGTTGTCTTTGTATCTCAATTTCAACTGTGTTAGATATTCTCAAGAAACTGTTTAAAATGTATTGCTAGTTGCAGTATATATCCTTCATCTGTGGTTGTGGTGATTTTTTTATTTTTAGACAAGCTATATATACGCCCTAATTGACAAGCTATATAACAAAAAGCCACTATAGCCAACAGTTAAACCAGCTCTTATGGGGTTACAGTGACCCCCTTTCTTCGTCTCATATTACGTGTCAGAAGTAATTTTAAAATTAATTGACTTAAATTGAGATCTGTTGACTTTAGGATTTAATTTTGTGTAGTCTGTCAGGATAGATTGTCACGTTCTGATTAGGCCAAGTTGATACTCTATCTCGTTGCTCTAACCTTCAATAATATAAGCAGGCTCTAGACACACTAGGATTACTAAAAAAAAAAAAAAAAAAAAGATACAAGGTAATCACAGAGGTAAAACGTGTATTATTATAACTGTGTTGGTTATGCAAAACTGGGGAATGGGTAATTAAGGGATTATTTATCTTTTAAAACAACAAAAATTCTGGGTGTTGACTGTCCCTTTAAAGGATTACTTTCTGTTATAATTTTTAAGCTAAACAACTAACATATTAAAGTTAATAAACATTAATTAAAACCTACTGACCTATATTTTCTCCAAAACAAAGTTTCATAACGTTCTAAAAGTTATATCTTTTATTCGCCGATGATGTCACGTTATCCTGCCCACTATTTTCAGCACTGCATGTTCAAAATACTTAAACCAATAACTTTGTGTTTAAAGCGGGAGGATAGAAAAACAAGGGGCGCCAACATAGTGTGAATCAGTTTGGAAAACTGGAAAACAGTAGTTATAATAAAATCTACTCACAAGTGGAGTGGCACCTAGAACCAACTGGGTGCATACAGGCAGGCTGACATTCAGGACCAGCAGTCAGTACGCTGGGGGTCTCACCCGGGAGACCTGTGGGTAGGTCAGATGAGGTAGATGGAGTCGGCTGTGTATCGTCTGGTGAGCCGGATCGCCACTGTGGAAGTCCAAAGGGCTGTGTTGTTTATCCCAAAAGGGTAGCTGCTCACACGATCAGCCTTGTTTCCAAACGAGTTTCCAATGTCAGTGTATGGAACAAAGGGATAAAAACCAAACTGGGTATAACCACTGCAAACTGTGGTAATATTAAAAAGGCACAGAAAACCGGGGTCTGTCTAAAAACAAGTATTTAATTGCTACGCGTTTCTCAGTCCGTAAAGGACCGTTTCCTCAGGCATATACAAAGGTGTTCAACAGGCTACCATTTATACCTGACAGTGACCCGGAATCAAAATGTGGAGGTCATCTCCAAAGAATTGACAATAAAATGTTAAAAAACAAAAATACAATAAAAAATGGAACATGTATCAAAATTGTGTTTGAGCAGCAATCAGATAATATATTCATATCATGAAAAAACAAAAAACAAAAAGAACAAACATAAAAACAGCATGTATTTGCATTGATGAGTAACACCTGTGATAGTGTTTCTGAAAAAAAAAAAAAGAAAAAAAAAAAAAGCTAAACCTGTGTATGTATCCTATCTTATAGATAAACGTGTTGTCACCTCAAAAGACTATTGGGTTATATGAAAATAAGATCCCAATGGTGACTATTGTTTAGTGTGCAAAACAAATCTGTATATAATCAATAAAGAATATATATAAACTAGAAAAAATATATATATGTTTTCCTCTGGGTTGGGCTCGAACCCTTGACCTTGTGTATGCTAGGCTTTTACTGATCTAAAAGAGCTATTCAGATATGACAACAAATGAGATTGATATCACTCGTAATATACCAAACAATAGTAGATAATATGGATGTATTAGAAATATGAGTTTGCAGAAAACATTGTTCTTGTAAAGAGCCCTCATATCTTATATTCTAGAAACAAAAATAAGATGGTTATGGTCGATAGATTCTAGATCGAACAAGAAAAATGGTCTTTTATGTATCTAGATAATGATTTAAGGAACGCTATCTCAAACTAGCGGTCCCAAATATAAATTAAATGTCTATGTAAATGTTGAAGGTGCTGGATGAAGATTAAATGAAAGAATATAGCAATCCTTGTTTGGAGAGATATAAATACGCTATATGCTAGCTGTTGTAATACTGGTAAAAAAGTGATGTAAAAATGGTAAAAAATGGTTCATGGAAAAAACCTATTGAGAAATATTAGAAAATTGTATATATTAAAAAAACTAATGATATACTGCTAAAAAGTGTGTATATATAAAAAGAACCTTCGTTTAAAGCATATATTTTTACTAAATGCTAGCTGTGAAGGTTCTAGTGATACTGCTCATGATATTCTTTTTCTAAACTCATATTGATAATAAATTGTTTGAAATATTTTGGGTGGGATACGAACCCGTGTCTATATATGTAAGGACCCTATGTTTAGTCCGATGAGCTATCTGGAAATAGCAAAGTATTTAGGAATCTTAGTGTGGTTGACTCTAAACTAATCGATATAACATTAAAAATGCTGTACACTAATAGGAGTGATTCAACTCATTGATTCTTAGTGTTTGTGTGTATCTCTGATGGTGATGTCTTGATTAATAAATGTATTAGAAAGTGTTGTAGAGAATCTATTGATGTAAACTGGATATGTATATGAGATCTAAATATGATGTATGTATCTGAGAAAATGTCGTAATAATGAATGTATGAAAAATATTGTTGGAAATCTGTTGTAAACTGAATGTAGTATGTAATGTGATCTCTGCGAAGGACGGACTTATATGAAAGCAGCCAAATCAACATTGGCATTCAAACCCAGTGGATACAAAGTTTTGAGTTTATGTATCCAGTAAGTTTCTAATTGTCTAAGTTTAATTAGACGATCATAATCAGTGGATGGAGGTACATGGTCTATCGGAATTATTTTAAAGATATCTGCTCTACCATCATGTATTGTTTCACAGTGATTTGGAACACTGTGATTAATCTTACTTTTTTTACAGTTTTTACAATTCCGATAGTGTTCACCCCAACGGGTGCGTACGTTCCTAATGGTACGCCCAATGTATTGGACCCCACAAACACAATTTAAAAGATATATAATATACTTAGATTCGCAATTGAGGCGATGTGATATCTGATAAGACAAACCAGTAGTGTTAGATTTAAATGTTTTTTGAGAACATATAAATTTACACATATTACATCCTCTTTTGCCACATTTATATGAACCATATAATCTCAAAAAACTCTGTGTTTTTTTCAAATTACTTATAGATGATTGGCTGTGTTTTACCCTTTTGCTAGGTGCTAGTTTGTTCCTAAGGGTTGGTGCCCGTCTGTAAACAATTTTAGGTCTCTCCTTAACTATATTTTTTAAAAAAGGATCCTTTTGAATAATGTTCCAATGTTTGTTGAGTATATTGCAAATTTTTTTATGATTGCTGTTGTATTGTGTTATAAAGAGAGGTTCACTATTGGCATCCCTATTAATTGTTTTGTTTGAATTGGTTGTGTTATTTTCAAACTTTTCAAAAAAGAGATCTCTATCCGAGTCTCGTGCTTTTTTTAAACATCGATCAAGTAAATCAGCTGGGTAACCTTTGTCCAAAAAACGTTGATACAAAATCATGCTTTGTGAGTCAAAGGTATCTAACTCTGAACAATTCCGACGAATTCTTTGGAATTGACTAAAAGGGATATTTCTTTTCCACCCAATGTGGTGGTTACTGGAATAATCAAGGTAACTGTTGCTATCCACCTTTTTGAAAAAGGTTTTGGAGACAACATTCCCTGTACTACCCCAGCTCAACAATAAATCCAAGTATTCTATTGAGGAATTTTGGATATTAGCTGTGAAAGTAAGACCCATATGGTTGTTATTTAAATGTTCTACTATTGAATTGGCTAGAGCAATATCCCCTTTTAAAATAAAAATGAGATCGTCAATGTAACGGCCATAGAATACCAGGTTCGCCCAAAAGTTTGCAGAGTAAATGTATTGATCTTCAAAAATTCCCATAAAGAGATTGGCAAAACTTGGGGCGAACCTGGTACCCATGGCCGTACTCTTGACTTGCAGAAAAAAATTGTCCTG
The DNA here is from genome assembly GCF_027579735.1 of Bombina bombina. Lineage (NCBI taxonomy): Eukaryota > Metazoa > Chordata > Amphibia > Anura > Bombinatoridae > Bombina > Bombina bombina. Next base: position 845,162,178 of record NC_069499.1, on the reverse strand, counting down.
AAAGATAAAATAATTATGTTTGAGTATATACTCTATCTATCAAGACATCACCATCAGAGATACACACAAACACTAAGAATCAATGAGTTGAATCACTCCTATTAGTGTACAGCATTTTTAATGTTATATCGATTAGTTTAGAGTCAACCACACTAAGATTCCTAAATACTTTGCTATTTCCAGATAGCTCATCGGACTAAACATAGGGTCCTTACATATATAGACACGGGTTCGTATCCCACCCAAAATATTTCAAACAATTTATTATCAATATGAGTTTAGAAAAAGAATATCATGAGCAGTATCACTAGAACCTTCACAGCTAGCATTTAGTAAAAATATATGCTTTAAACGAAGGTTCTTTTTATATATACACACTTTTTAGCAGTATATCATTAGTTTTTTTAATATATACAATTTTCTAATATTTCTCAATAGGTTTTTTCCATGAACCATTTTTTACCATTTTTACATCACTTTTTTACCAGTATTACAACAGCTAGCATATAGCGTATTTATATCTCTCCAAACAAGGATTGCTATATTCTTTCATTTAATCTTCATCCAGCACCTTCAACATTTACATAGACATTTAATTTATATTTGGGACCGCTAGTTTGAGATAGCGTTCCTTAAATCATTATCTAGATACATAAAAGACCATTTTTCTTGTTCTATCTAGAATCTATCGACCATAACCATCTTATTTTTGTTTCTAGAATATAAGATATGAGGGCTCTTTACAAGAACAATGTTTTCTGCAAACTCATATTTCTAATACATCCATATTATCTACTATTGTTTGGTATATTACGAGTGATATCAATCTCATTTGTTGTCATATCTGAATAGCTCTTTTAGATCAGTAAAAGCCTAGCATACACAAGGTCAAGGGTTCGAGCCCAACCCAGAGGAAAACATATATATATTTTTTCTAGTTTATATATATTCTTTATTGATTATATACAGATTTGTTTTGCACACTAAACAATAGTCACCATTGGGATCTTATTTTCATATAACCCAATAGTCTTTTGAGGTGACAACACGTTTATCTATAAGATAAGATACACAGGTTTAGCTTTTTTTTTTTTTTTTTTTTTTTTTTTTTTCAGAAACACTATCACAGGTGTTACTCATCAATGCAAATACATGCTGTTTTTATGTTTGTTCTTTTGTTTTTTGTTTTTTCATGATATGAATATATTATCTGATTGCTGCTCAAACACAATTTTGATACATGTTCCATTTTTTATTGTATTTTTGTTTTTTAACATTTTATTGTCAATTCTTTGGAGATGACCTCCACATTTTGATTCCGGGTCACTGTCAGGTATAAATGGTAGCCTGTTGAACACCTTTGTATATGCCTGAGGAAACGGTCCTTTACGGACTGAGAAACGCGTAGCAATTAAATACTTGTTTTTAGACAGACCCGGTTTTCTGTGCCTTTTTAATATTACCACAGTTTGCAGTGGTTATACCCAGTTTGGTTTTTATCCCTTTGTTCCATACACTGACATTGGAAACTCGTTTGGAAACAAGGCTGATCGTGTGAGCAGCTACCCTTTTGGGATAAACAACACAGCCCTTTGGACTTCCACAGTGGCGATCCGGCTCACCAGACGATACACAGCCGACTCCATCTACCTCATCTGACCTACCCACAGGTCTCCCGGGTGAGACCCCCAGCGTACTGACTGCTGGTCCTGAATGTCAGCCTGCCTGTATGCACCCAGTTGGTTCTAGGTGCCACTCCACTTGTGAGTAGATTTTATTATAACTACTGTTTTCCAGTTTTCCAAACTGATTCACACTATGTTGGCGCCCCTTGTTTTTCTATCCTCCTAGATTTCCTGATTCATCACACCTTGGATTCAAGCGGAGCAAGCCATTTGTTTTGATCCTTTGAACTTTTGTTCTTTATATATCCTTTACATTGAATTTGGACTTTTTATCTCTGAACGCTTATCACATATTGGACTTTTCAGTTTTTTGAGTTTAATCAAATTCAACTGTTCACATATTTTGTTGCAAGTCTTTAGTTCTTTGCAATATTCCAACTGATTTTTTGTTTAGGTATCACAATTGTTTCATGATTTTTTTGCTTATGTATCACAATTGTTTCAAGTCTTACGGTTTGTAACAAGTCACACATTCTCCTTTGATTAACAAGATTTCACTCAATCATATACACATATACACCTCTACTTTCACATACTTATCTGTCACGGTTCAACTCACACGATACCAGAGGAATTTCATTCACATCAACACAATTTCTATCAACACTACAGCGCGTCCCCTTAGTTTTTTCTTATAGAAAATACTTCTATACTATATTGTGTTTAAAGCGCCATTTTGAAACCTAGGTATTGTAAACGGATTGGTACAGAGCAAAGGATACCCACGGAGTGGGTTTGGAAAACAATTAAATTTGCAGACAAGATTTCTGACATACGGTAGAGATATTTTAATGAAATGCTATTGATAAAAAGCGTATTTGTGGTAGTTAGTTAGTAACAGGCATAGAAAATATTTACTTACAGTGGCCCTTTAAACCTATACATGATATTCCCCAACTGGAATTAATCCTATACATCAAGGGTCAGCAAACTTGGGCCCTCAGCATTATGGTAAATGTAGTTCCAAAACATCTGAGACATGATGTCTGAGCATCATGGGAAATGTAGTTCCAAAACATCTGAAGACCCAAGGTTGCTGACCCCTGCTATACATGACATCTTCCCACAGCAATTAATCCTATGCTTGCCATTCCCCTACTGCTCCCTTGAGGTAGATTTGTGACCTTCTACTTATAATTGTGACAGACAAAATCTACCGTTGCTTTTATTTCATAGTGGCTCCAATAAAAAGCAGTAGCTCTTGCTTCTTCTTGGGACCTGCTGCAAAATTTGAGCCACAGAATCTTTTACAGCGAGAGGCTCATTGCTTTGCTACAGCTTAATCGCTTTCATTACCACAGAATATAGGATCTAGCTCTGTTTCTTCAGGAATCCCATATTTGAGATGAGAGGAAAAGAATGTGCCTATAACGCTACAGAGGATATACCAGGATAAGAAGACGAGGGTACATAAGAGCCTAATTTAACTTCCTGGAACAAGTTTATTTGCTAATAATATAACTTGAGAATATCAATACTGTTTGCTTCATGCAGGCAGAAATCTATATAGACACAATTTTATTTGTGTTAGTATTTATATATAAATTGTCTGTAATGTACAACCTCTGATTTTAATTAAGTGTGTTTTTGAAGCGCATGCTGCGCCCAGTTAGTAAATCGGCTCAAATCAGATAAACATAACGCTCACATTGACTTTACATGTCAGATAGCACTTTTGAACAAATATGATTCGCGGCAGCAGCAAGAGGAATTGATTTCCAAGTGAGAATAAGCTGATTTCATTTTTTTAAAGCTTGCTGGAAACCATAAACAGATATTCAAAGCTGTTGTATGACAAGGAGAATTTATTGGGCATTTACAGTATGTATAAAGTGAATTCTTCACAGAATTTGAGTCTATCCCATTGGGAGTGAAGTATGTCTTTTTATATAAATTTCCATTTTTTGAAGTGATAGGAAATAGACTAACTACCAATACAAAGTGTTTTTTTAAGTAAATGGAGAGAAAAGATTGTGGAGCTGATGTCATAAGTCATGAGGTCAATGGACACTTGTTTTATTGGCGCTCTCTAAGTAATTCAAATAGTTGACACACTGAAGATTTATTCATGCAGTATATTCTTTATTGTATTCTTTACTTATACTACGCAATTCTCCATTTTATTAATGAATCAAATTATTATCAACTATAACCTGTGATGGGATATAAAACTATACAGCGTTGTAAGATCAGACGTGAGTAGAGAGAGTAATATAGATAAAAGTAGACCACCATCCTTTCATTTGTAATAATTCAAACAAATGATTTATCATAACTAAATAAACTGGGTTGTTTTCAAAAACATTTAAACTTTTTTTTATTTAAGAGAGAGCTCATTTTTATTGATTTAAGAAACTTAAAGGTACATAATACCCAAATGCTAAATCACTTGATGCAGCATAACTGTAAAAGCTGACAAGAAAATATTACCTGAGCATCTCTATGTAAAAAAGGAAGATATTTTACATACATTTTTTTTTCTTCAGTTTACAATAATAAGTGCTCTGGTAACAGTTATACTTCAGCTACTGTCAGCTACATGTTGGAAAAAAAACACAGAACCACTAAGTGCTAACGTTATTGCTTTGCTTTACTGTGATCTCATGAGAGTTCACTAAAATCTCATGAGATTTCATATTAACCTTCCTTAAACTGAGGAGGGAAATAACATAACTGTGCCTGCACGTTCCAGATGCACACGCCCTTGCAAGTCTTGGGACTAGTATCCTGATTGGCTGCTTAAAATCCCTTTACAATGGGATGTGGCTAGTCAGCTTTTTACAGCTATGCTGTATCACTTTCAAGTGCTTCAAAATTTGGGTATCATCTCCATTTAATACAGTGCCTCATTGCTCACTAATGTAATACATTATTTGGCATACAAACATTAAATAAAAACTTATATTTCATTCTAAAAAGTCTTTCTTAATTAAATCAAAATTGCATTTAAAGTCTTTTTCCCCATATGCATCAGAAATTAATTACTAGATTGCAAAAATCTGCAATTCAAATTCATGTTTTACAAGCATTTAAAACTGTAATCTTGATAGGAAAACAGATGTGTGTGCAGACCAGGTATATACCCTTTGAGAACCCTTTTTTTTTTACCACAGCAGTTCTGTACTCTGGTTTAAGAATGAGGAGGGATCACAGGTCCTTTTTCTTTCCTAGTCCCCCCTCACTTATTTGTCACATGTGACACACAATGAGGAAATCCCAAGGCCAGAGGAATTTCTTCATTGCTTGTTGTGCTGATGTTCTTCCAATATGCATGTGATCAACTGCAGCAACAAAAGTTAAACTGCTCTTTGCTCTGAAGGGGATAGGAGATCTAACGGGACCATGACCTTTATCTTCCCACTGGCAACAATATAATTTTTCATGGAGGGGGTAATTTCAGAGCTCCCTCTCTCCCTATGGTTTAATTAGAGGGGACTCCACTCTTGAATGAGGGGGCACATGTGTATCTAGTTTGCAGTTGATCACATTTAAGTACCCAATGTTCTTAACGTATGAGGAGGTAGTGACCCCCAAAGAAGTCATTATCTCCTAAAGTATACAACTCACAAAATTATACTCTTTTAAATTGGGTCTTGTGTTCCTTTAGGTAGATGTTACTAGTCATAGGATTGGCAATTATATTTCTTCTAGGTGACTTTTTGGGTGCTTTTGGCTCTAAAATGAGGAAAGTCTCCTGTTTCCTTAAACGAGGGGTCCCAAACTCATATATGTTGATGTTTTGGGAAGGTGAACTGATGATAAATGTGGAATAATAAATCATGTGTTTTAGATTTTTGAGAAATAATCATTTATGCTGTCATTTATCAGGTAGGGTACAGAAAATTAAACACATATATAACTTTTTGCATTACATATGGTAGCTATTGCTATATTTCAATATTTCTGCATAATAAATGTATTTAATAAAATTATGTGATCTTCTTGGGGGGTGAACACTGAAACTGATGAGTAAATTAAGATTTGAATGGAATAAACATTCCAGATTATACCCAGACCTGGGGTTACACTTTCATATAAAATGCAAAATTACACTTGAATATACAAAAGTCTCTACCCAGATCTAAAACAAGAGAGATTATTTTCTTTTAACAGTTTGCTAAACATTCCCCTCATGACACTAGGCATCTGTAATCCGATATAATTGAGGATTTTTGTAGTAAATCAATAAAGGTAGATTCAGAAGTATTAGCCAATCAGCACCCACCTATCAGAAAGTGTTAGGCAATCAGCATGCCCCCATAGTCTAATCACATGGCCTTCTTATATGAATCTGATGGATTATTGTGTTTGTTGTGTAAATAAAAAGAATTCCAATCCATCTGTCAACCCCACTAAATCAGTCAGAAAAGTTATTTCCTGCTTTTTCTCATTTTGAATATAATTTTTTAAGTATTGAGTAACATTTCTTGGCTGTTTTATGTTTTTTACAGTTCTTGTTTTTACAGTGGCATGCCCAGTTTAAATGTTAAAACCAAAAAAAATAAAACATATAAATCGTCACACTTAAGTATGAAATGTGTAGAATAAAATAAATAGGATAGTTTAAATGTTATTTTGTAACTGGAATGAAGGAGTTTGTAATTATTAAATTATGATGTCTCTTATAATTTTGATTGATTTTATATTAATTCTTAAAGGAAAAACTGCATTCAAACAAATAAGGCAGTCATCAACAATGAATTAATTTCTGACATATTTTACTTTACATATTTTTGCTATGTGAAGGTCTCTGGAAAATTTTTGAGAAAAAAATACTTTAAAACAAACAAAACTTAGTTATAAAAGACAGAGGTATTGTATGATTTTTAAGGGACAGTCAACACTAAAATTGTTATTGTTTAAAAAGAAAGATAATGACTTTATATTTAAACCTCTAAATTTCTGCTTGTTTCTTAGCCACTAAAGACAACATCTTATCACATACTTTTTTATTTGCTTTTCACAACAGGAGACTGCTAGTTCATGTGGGCCATATAGATAACTTAGTGCTGTGTTGTGCTGACTCTTAAATAACTCCACGGGCGTGAGCACAAAGATGCTTAGATACAAGGTAATCGCAGAGGTAAAAAAGTGTATTAGTATAACTGTGTTGGTTATGCAAAACTGGGGAGTGTAGACTGTCCCTTTAAGGTTTTGGATATTTTCCTACATAAACCTAGAACTATTGTTGAGTAATTTGGTTGATTTTTCACATTGATTTGGCAGTTTTACTTACTAACTAAAATTAAGGTGACCAGATTTTCCAGACCTAAATTTGGAAAATTCATAAACGTAGAGGAGGTGATAGGAGGCAGAAATACAGAGGCGTAACTAGAAACCACAGGGCCCAGGTGCAAGAATCTAAGAAGCCCCCCCTTTTTAACACAGAAAAAAAATGTGAATCAGATTACATGTCTGCAAAAGGAGGTACCCTATGCCCACAGACTGTATATAGTGACACTGTTTGTTTAGCCCACCAGTTCTGTATATAGTGAGTTAGTGACACAGTCTGTAATCTGCCGGTGAGATGGCTGGCCTGACCCTACTCGCCCCAGTACTTTATAAAGTGACCACAGTAGTCTGTGACATGGTCCAGCCCCCCCCTTTACTGTATATAGTGGTACTGTGGTAGGGTCTGAATTTATCTTCTCCTCTTGGAGTATGGTGTGCTGATATCTAGCTTTATCTTCTCCTCTGGGAGTATGGTATGCTGGTATCAGGAAGGAGCTTCTGTATGTCCTTCCGTGAGCCAAGTGTTATACAAGGCAAGAAACACAGGAATAGAACATAGTTTAATACTGCTTTAATAAATTAAAAATGATAAAACAGAGCAAAATTCCCACTCAAATTAAAAGCCCTCAAACATGTGTGGTATGTTAAAGGGACAGTCTAGTCCAAAAAAACCTTTCATAATTCAGATAGGGCATGTATTTTTAAACAATTTTCCAATTTACTTTTATCACCAATTTATCTTTGTTCTCTTGGTATTCTTAGTTGAAAGCTTAACCTAGGAGGTTCATATGCTAATTTCTTAGACCTTGAAGGCCGCCTCTTAAGAATGCATTTTAACAGGTTTTTCACCACTAGAGGGTGTTAGTTCATGTTTTTTCATATAGATAACACTTTGCATGTGCACGTGAAGTTACCTGGGAGCCATCACTGATTGGCTAAACTGCAAGTCTGTCAAAATACTGGAATCAAGGGGCAGTCTGCAGAGGCTTAGATACAAGATAATCACAGAGGTAAAAAATATATAAATATAACTGTGTTGGTTATGCAAAACTAGGGAATGGGTAAAAAAGGGATTATCTATCTTTTAAAACAATAACAATTATGGTGTAGACTGTCCCTTTAAAAACATATAGTGTGACAGAGGTATTCAAAGATTCCTCCGTGTTCCCAGTGATGGTTCAGAGTCGCCAATATCCAGTAAGGTTAACTTTAGCTAAAGTCAATACAGTGTTAGGTTGACACACTAAGAGTGTCTAAAGGTAATTCCTTACGCATTTCGAAGAATTCAGATTTTCCTTCTTCCTCAGAGGGTTCCGTATTTGGAATCGGAATACATCCGATGAGCTGTATGGAAAGACTGGGCAGCGGCATGCCCCTTATAGCGCCCCTTCTATTCTGATTGGTTTAGGTGGTGCCACGTGAGTGCGTGTCGGACATCAACGTGGTGACGTCATGCATGGGTGGTTTCTTATCCACTAATCACAGAATATACATTCACGGTTGCTAATGCAACAACTCAATGGAAGAGGGGCTCTATATACATTTATAGTCTTAATCGACTGCTTCGTTATTTAGAAATACCTGTATCTAGAAGAGGTTTGTGACAATTGGACAATCTCTATTTTTCTATTTGAACATATATAATATCTTCTCATCAATACAGGACAGTTTACGGAGTGGGGATTAAACCCATAATACAAGAGTAATCTTTAAAGAATACAGAAAGCAAAATGTGAACAAGTACAAATAGTTAAAATAACCAATGCACAACATTTTATTCTCAAAATACTGTATACAAATATCGAAGTGGTGAATGAAAATGAAATGTACACTAGATCACATAGATAATCAATTAAAATCCCTTAGGTTGGGGCGTGTCCTAGCAGCCGCGATGACCAGAAGCTAAACTCAGAAGCTCCGGACTCTCTGAAGTCAGAATATAACTTATAAGTTTTACAATTAGAAAGTCTGGACAATATTTTGGTGTACTAGTTGCTTAAGACTGAGCTAAACTTGCGGATACCATTTTTTTTTTATTGGAATCGCCTACTAAAGTTCTGAGGTTTGGTTGAAACGGCGGCAGCCGTCTACTGTCTACATAACCTCCCCCCCCCCCCGGCCTGTTGGGTAAAGCAGCGCTATTTCATTGCTATTTTTGAGGGGTACAATTATAGCTCACTATGGAGGAGCCCTCATACAGCGGACTACAGGACCTCTTGATCACATTAGGTCGGAAAATGGACAGCAACTATGCGCAGATAGTGTCAGCCCTGAGGCCCCGCCACGAAAGGCAATTGCATACAGAAGCGCAAATGGCGTCTGAAATGATTAGTGATGTACAGCCTAGCTACTCTGGCTGTTTACACAGTGTGAACGGGGCTGCCCTGCTCGCCACTTCTCCAAGGGAGCTATTATGCAGACAGCCGCAGGAGACACGGTTCCGACATGACAGGGATGGAACCCCAGCAGAAACATTCTGCTTTCCCGCTCTGGAGAGTGTGAGCGCGACTACTAGAGAACAGACGCCGAGGGTGGATGCACTTGCACTTTCGCTACACTGCAGTGAATTACACAATGCTCTAGTGTCGGCTAAAGTCACAAAATTTACTTTGAAGCCCTCATCAGTAGGATTTGAGACAGCCCCGGTGGTCTCTCCTGCATACTCGCAGTCTCTATTTTTGGCGGCTCTGACCCAGACTGAACAGTGCTTTTTAAGGTACTCAAACATGGCGCCTTTCACTTTGAGCCCTCACGGATGTGAAGGCGAGTTGGGAAGCACCCGAAAAAGGATCGGATAATTTTATTCCAGGATGGACGCTCTCAGCCATTTGCAGCAAAATTTTGGAGGCTGTCAGCTTTCTAATCTCATGTTTATTTGTAAATTTCAGTAGTCGGACCCTCGCACCCTATTCTAATTGGGGTCCCATAACTTTAGATTTATTTTGAATTATTGCATGGTTTCGGACATTTTCCTTTATCCTAGAGCTGATATGTTACAGTTACTTTGTTCACTAGTTAACTGAAGTCCTGACTGCTATTCTAACTCATCCTCCTATATAAACAATATGTGTCTTCAAGGTTGATAATGCTTTGTACCCCCCTGTGTAAGAGCTATTTATAAGGATTATCTCTGTATATAAAATTTATGTAGGCACTCATATCAAGTTTAAGAAAATACTCTTTAGATAAATACATGCATATCCTCTTGAAATGTTAGTTGTGCAATGGGATCAGCCGTGCTGTTACTTGAATCAAGTTTTTATTAATCTTGCATATAAAGTATGAATGCTGAATTTTTAACCATCACTGGTTACAGGAAAGTTGGAGTTTCTGAATAGTGTATCTCCCATATATCTATTAGACAAGCTCCCCTTCCATATATACAGTAAAGGTGCTTTTAGAATAGCACCTCCAGCGTGGGCTGCCACAGCTAATACACTACTCTTTCTATAATGCACAAACTTTTCCTTGCACTCTTTGAGCCTGCACCTTCCTAACAACTCTCATTTAAAAGACAAATACATAGTTTGACTTACTTCGATAATCTTAGTACTCCATTCAACCTAGATATTGGAGTTTATGTACTATAGGCTATTATCTACCTCCCAATCATTACACGTACAGATATATGCATTTAACAAGTATTTTCAATGTAACTATATTCCTATGCCTTACATATCTGAGAAGCTGATAGTACTATCATAAGATTTTTAGCCATATGGGGAGTATGAGACTATATTTAGCCAATCATAGGTTTGTAGAAACATAGACTCAATACATCAGGTCAGGCCTTAATTGTATTAGTCACATCCTGCTATAAAAAGGTTTATGCAAATAATTTGACTTCACTGTATATATCCAAAAGATGTCATTATAATCTACAGCACTGGATCTCCTATTTGAATTCCTGCACGTATAGCCATAATTTTATATTATATTAGTTATCGTGGTGGGAACTTGAGGCTTATTCTAGACTTTCCATAGAATGCCCCCCTCTCTCATGTATATGATTATACCCCGCTTGCTATTAGCTGAGACATATAGAGGCCTATCCTGTAGAGACAATATATTCGTGACATAAAAAATATAGAAAAGAGACAGTAGCGTCACACCTAGTTCCATAGACATAACTAAAAATCATACTATAAGGTTATAAAGCTTTGTTAGCCATACCTATGTCATAGTAATGTTAACCCTGTAAATTCACCTAAGCCCATAATTTCGGTCTAACCTAGTATTATTTATTGAGCCTGGCTGTTCCGGATAAGTAGTTATTTACGCAACTCATGAATGTATGAGCCTTTTTAACCCCTTAATGACCACAGCACTTTTCCATTTTTTGTCCGTTTGGGACCAAGGCTATTTTTACATTTCTGCGGTGTTTGTGTTTAGCTGTAATTTTCCTCTTACTCATTTACTGTACCCACACATATTATATACCGTTTTTCTCGCCATTAAATGGACTTTCTAAAGATACCATTATTTTCATCATATCTTATAATTTACTATAAAAAAAAATTATAAAATATGAGGAAAAAATTGAAAAAAAACACACTTTTTCTAACTTTGACCCCCAAAATCTGTTACACATCTACAACCACTAAAAAACACCCATGCTAAATAGTTTCTAAATTTTGTCCTGAGTTTAGAAATACCCAATGTTTACATCTTCTTTGCTTTTTTTTATAAGTTATAGGGCCATAAATACAAGTAGCACTTTGCTATTTCCAAACCATTATTTTTCAAAATTAGCGCTAGTTACATTAGAACACTAATATCTTTCAGGAATCTCTGAATATCCCTTGACATGTATATATTTTTTTTTAGTAGACATCCCAAAGTATTGATCTAGGCCCATTTTGGTATATTTCATGCCACCATTTCACCGCCAAATGCGATTAAATACAAAAAAATGTTCACTTTTTCACTAATTTTTTCACAAACTTTTAGTTTCTCACTGAAATTATTTACAAACAGCTTGTGCAATTATGTCTTAAATTATTTTAAATTAATCTCTGGGATCCCCTTTGTTCAGAAATAGCAGACATATATTGCTTTGGCGTTGCTTTTTGGTAATTAGAAGGCTGCTAAATGCCACTGCGCACTACACGTGTATTATGCCCAGCAGTGAAGGGGTTAATTAGGGAGCATGTAGGGAGCTTTTAGGGGCAATTTTAGCTTTAGTATAGTGTAGTAGACAACCCCAAGTATTGATCTAGGCCCATTTTGGTATATTTCATGCCACCATTTCACCGCCAAATGCGATCAAATAAAAAAAAAACGTTACATTTTTCACAATTTTAGGTTTCTCACTGAAATCATTTACAAACAGCTTGTTCAATTATGGCACAAATGGTTGTAAATGCTTCTCTGGGATCCCCTTTATTCAGAAATAGCAGACATATATGGCTTTGGCGTTGCTTTGTGGTAATCAGAAGGCCGCCAAATGCCGCTGCGCATCACACGTGTATTATGGCTAGCAGTGATGGGGTTAATTATGTAGCTTGTAGGGAGCTTGCAGGGTTAATTTTAGCTTTAGTTTAGAGCTCAGCCTCCCACCTAAAACATCAGACCCCCTGATCCCTCCCAAACAGCTCTCTTCCCTCCCCCACCCCACAATTGTCCCCGCCATCTTAAGTACTGGCAGAAACTCTGCCAGTACTAAAATAAAAGCTATATTGGGGCTTTTTTTTTGTTTTTTTTTTGGCATATTTACATATGCTGCTGTGTAGGATCCCCCCTTAGCCCCCAACCTCACTGATCCCCCACCAAACAGATTTCTAACCCACCCCCTCTGCCTTAATGGGCGCCATCTTGGGTACTGGCAGCTGTCTGCCAGTACCCAGTTTAGTAACAAAAGTATGTTTATTCGTTTTTTCATAGCCCTTTTCTGTAGTGTAGCTCCCCCCCCCCAGACCAACCCCCCACCCCTTCCAGAACCCTTAGATCATAATTTATTTAGTTAAATGTTTTTTTTTTTTACTATTCTTAACTTAACTTTTGCTGCAGTGTAGCGGTTCCCTCCCGCTCCCACCCCGTGCACGCGCCCGCCCGCCGCCCCCTGTGCACGCGCGCGCTCCCGTGCGCGCCCCCGCCTGTCCCGCCCCCGATCCCGCCCCCCTCCCCTTCATCCGGCACACCGATGGCCGCCCACCCCCCTCCCAGACTTGCTCCCACCCACCAACGATACCGGCCACCGATGTCCGGTGCAGAGAGGGCCACAGAGTGGCTCTCTCTGCATCGGATGGCCAAGGGGGGTTATTGCAGGATGCCTCCATATCGAGGCATCACTGCAATAACCGGAAAGCAGCTGGAAGCGAGCAGGATCGCTTCCAGCTGCTTTTCAGACCAAGGACGTACGCCACACGTCCTCGGTCATTAACTGACTTTTTTTTGAGGACGTGTGGCGTACGTCCTTGGTCGTTAAGGGGTTAATGTGGGGACTTTCCCCCCAGTTACAGCATACCCCTAACACTTCTAGTTTGGCAGAGTTCCTTAGAGACCTCAATCGCTAGTTATTACTCTCTCTCTAGCCAATTATCAATATTCCCTTCCCCTCCTATTTGAACAAGTATATAAACTATACCCTAAGCGGTGCTTACCCGCTGATGGTTATATGCTCTTCCTAGGCCCATGAGTGGCCGCAGATTTGACTACCTTATTTCTTTTCATTTTTATGCAGTTTAAGAGCCCTTGAGTGGCCTTATAACTAGTCAACCAGATATGCTAGTATATTTAAAAAAAAAGAGGTTCAAGAAGCCTTCTTAACAGCATGCAATGTTATATACAAGTTTTGTTTTTGAATGTTATTATTTCTTTATATTGTATGAAGCCTACTAACTCTTAATTTATGTGACTTTACGGTTGTAAGGCTATATCAGTATGTTATATTTTTTTTCTACAAAACCTCAATAAAAAATTATAAAAAAAAAAAAAAATCCCTTAGGTTAATAAATAAATAAATGAGATATATGAATTTCGAATGGGTCACAATATCTACATGTAGATTAGTTAGTGGTAATGTCAGAAAGGCCCTTGACAATCTTATTTGGGGGCAAGGGTGAGTATAGTGTTAGTCCCCAAGAATCAAATGAAAAAATACTTATATTTTATCGTTATTCTTACTCTCTTCTGCATGGTTGAGAACAGGATTCCATAACTGATTAGAAATGCTGCCAAGTCAATGTCTTTATTAAGACCTTTTGGTGTCATCGTGTTCAACTGGTGAATCCAAAAGGTCTTCTGTCTCCTGAGGTAAAGTTCCCTGTTTACCCCTTCTGGGGGATTCTTGACATGTTCCAAAATAGTACCCCTTAGGCATTTTGGTTCTTTATTATGGCACGTCCTATAATGGGCGGATAGGCTATGGGCTTTTTCACCTTTTTCTATGTTTTTTATGTGTTCCAAGAGTCTTTTTTTGTAAGGTCTTGTTGTGCGCCCTGTGTATTGAGGTTTACAGCTGCATTCTAGGCGATATACCACATACTCTGTTCTGCAGTTGACCAATGTGCTAATATCATGTTTTATTTGTTGTTGTTGATGTCACCTGTTTTATTGGTTTCTGTTTGTTATAGTGGTGTTTGCAAGCTACACAATAAAGTCTATTGCATTTGAAAAAAATACATTTGAGTTAGATTGTAACCAGTTTCCTTTATTTTTTTCCTTATTGCTTCACAATTTACTCGGTGCCACTATTGATTTTAGGTTCCTATTCTTTCTATAGAGTACTCAGGGTCCTTTTTACTTATATCAGTTAGCATTGGATCCTGTTTTAGTATGTGGCAGTGTTGTTTTAGGATCATTTCTATTTCTTTTGCACCTGAATTGTAAGTGGTGATAAATGCTACATTTCCCTGAAAAGAAATTGCTCTAAGACTGAGGATTTCGAGAAAGAATCAGACTCACTGAAAAAGAAATTATTAGTTAAGGGATATAAAGAGGAGACTTTGCAGAAAGCCTATAACAAAGTATGCTACATTTCCCTTTTTATTTTTATTTTTCCTGCTTTTTTTCTCCTACTCTTAGAAGAGAGCCTCTATATGAATAGAGACTCTCTTCTAGGAGTAGGAGAAAAAAAAGCAGGAAAAATAAAAATAAAAAGGGAAATGTAGCATACTTTGTTATAGGCTTTCTGCAAAGTCTCCTCTTTATATCCCTTAACTAATAATTTCTTTTTCAGTGAGTCTGATTCTTTCTCGAAATCCTCAGTCTTAGAGCAATTTCTTTTCAGCCTCTGGAACTGCCCATATGGGATATCATTGATTCAGTTTGGGTGATGTCCACTTCTGGCATTCAAGTATCCGTTATACCATCAGTAGGTTTTTTCATAAAGTTTAGTTAAGATCTTACTTTCCTCATGGAATAAGACTAGATCTAAGAATTCAATTTAATTCTTACGGATTTTGTCAGTGAATGTTAGGTTAAAGTCATTCAGGTTTATGTAGTTAAGGAACTCTTTGTGTTTGTCATCGTTCCCTTCCCAGATTACTATAATGTCATCAATGAACCTGGCCCATACTTTTATGTGGTCTATGAAGGGGCTGTTGTTCCATATATGTGATTTTTCCCAGAGTCGCATTGGCGTAACTAAGAGCAAATTTAGTTCCCATTGCAGTTCCGCCAATCTGAAAATAGAACTTCTCATTAAATCTAAAATAGTTTTTTTCCCAAAATGAACTCAATTGACTCAATAATAAAGGCCCTCTTGGTGTCATTGAGATTTGTCAATTCATTTAGTTAAAATTGAATAGCCTCTTGTCCCTTATGATGAGGGATATTTGTGTACAGTGCACTAACGTCTAGGGTGATCCACCTATAATTATCTTTCCATGTTATTACTGACAATTTTTGTATAACATGTGGGGTGTCTCCAATGAAGGCTTTAAGGGATGGTACTAGTGGTTGGAGGAATGAATCCACGTATTCAGATAATTTGGTAGTCAGGGATCCCTAAGATTATAGGCCTGCCAGGAGGATTCTCCTGATCCTTGTGGATCTTCGGCAGGTGATAAAATGTGACTATTTTGGGTGTGTTTGATCTAGAAATTTAAATTCATGATCATTAGAAGTCCTTCATATTTTGCTGTGTCCAGCAGACTTTTATATTCTCTCAAGAATATTAATGGTTAGTCCCCCTGTATTTTCCTATATGTGGTCTCGTCTAATAGTAGTCTCTCTGCTTCCTTAAAGTCTGTCTATCCTGTACTACAATACTCCCTCCCTTATCCGCCTCCCGAATGACAATTTCATCACTATTTTTGAGCTGTATTTTTTCCTTCTTAGTCAAATTGTCTTTACAGAGGTGATTTAGATCTTCCTGTACTAACTGTGAGAAAACCGGAGTATAATTTACTTTAGACTGGGTGGGGAAGAATGTAAATGCAGGTTTGAAATTAGTGAATGAATCGAAATTAATTTTGCAATTCTGTTCCTGAATGCGGGTTTCCTCATTAGTATTGTTTCCTGCATTGTTTCCTTCGATGTATAATTGCTCTAGTGCAATTATTGCTTGCAGATCTTTCTCATCCAAGTTTTCTACTTTAATACTAGACAGTGTTAGCTTCCTAACAAATTTATGTGTGTCAACAAATAATTGAAATAAACTTGGGCCTTTTTTAGGTGAAAAAGATAAGCCTTTTATTAGGATTTCTATTTCATTTTCTGTAAAAAAAATTGTGGATAAATTGAAGATTTTCCTAGTTGAGCCCTTGTCATTATTTCCCATTACATCTTTGTTGATATTATTCTTTTTACTCTTTTTGTATAGGATTCTTCTACCTGCTCTACATCCTCTTCTTCTTCTTCTTCTTCTTCTCCTCTTCCTCTTTTCTGTGAGCTTGGTTCCTGTCGCCAGTTTGGTGTTAGTGATATTTTCTGGTTCACCTGTAAGTGTCTTGGTGGTTGGGGTTGGTGATTTTGTTTCTTTGAGTGGTGAGTGTAATGTTGATTTTGATATTTGGGTCTGTGTTGATATGATGTTTGGTTTTGTTTGTGATAATGATTTATCCTGGGTGATTGGGACAAAAAAAAAAATGGTACCGTAAAAACTTCAATACTTTATTCCAATGTTTAAAAGATGGCTCACATGAAAATTAAAATATGGCACAGACTTGCCAGACTAGTCTGATGTGTTTCGGCCCCAAGTGGCCTTATTCATAGACACAACTGTCCTTCTCACCTGTGGAGCTTTAATACACTCCCTCACATTCTAATTGGTTAATGCAGGTCTGTGCTCACTGTTGCACTTAGCTTTTAAAGAGACAACAGGCTACATTGAAATACAAACATCTGTCTCTAAATCATAGCATTATAAGCATGGAACTTTTAATACAAACAACATTGTTATAAGGTACAAAATTCATTGCTCAAACGATTTTCTATTGCAATCGTTTAGCAGTTCAGTTATAGACAAAAGTTTAGCAGTTCAGTTATAACCCACTTGATGGAGTTTGAACATCAATTTAAATCTATGTTTAAATAAATCAATTTAGCAAGTTACAATTCTGCACCTCTTATTGTTGTTAATAAAGATTCTGAGCGCAGGTTTGATAACAACATCTTTCTATATACAATTAACAATAAAAAGATCTTAACTCTGTGTGGTTTGATGTTGGATTTTCTCACTGGCATTTATCCTGGGTGATGCCTGCTTGCAATGGTCTAAAAAATGTTGCTGATAATGATAATTACTATTATACTTGTACTTGTTACTATTATTATATTTTCTATTGTGCATTCCATTATTCTTATTCTGAAAATTGTTATATGATTTATTAATTGGTTTGTTGTGTTGTGTTCTAGACTTATTTGGGATTCCTATATGTTGATCCCTCTGTGTAGTTTGGGTATTATCTGAAAGGTCTTTGAAGTGAGGGTTGGTAGAGTAGTTAGGTGAATATATTTGTTCAAAATAATCTTGACTATTAATATCTGCGGCTTGATTATAAGTCACAATATTACCCTCATCTTCCTCTGGTATTAGACCTAATTGTTGTGATATTTCCTGGTTTTCTGCTTTATTTTGTTTAACCAAGTGATAAGACCTTAAGAATGTATCTTTTTATTCTCTACTTGGCTTTCAAATCTCTTGATCTTATTAAGGTATTCTTTGACAAACTCTTTATAATAGACATCTCCTTTGAAGGCATTTAATGTGTGTCTTATGTCAGTTATTTGTTCAGTAAAGCTATTTACCTTTTTTGTTCTGTATTTGATTAGTATGTTCATAAGTGACTGTCAGTGAACAGTCCTCTAAAGCAGTGTCCCATTCTGATAGTAGTTCTATTTCTGTCTTTTCAAAGATAGGTGTTTTTTTCTAATTTTAGACCTTGGGGGATGATATGATATTTTGTGTATCTCTCTAAGTTATTCTCATGTCAGTTGAGGAGTTGTTTCTTACTCAAATTTTCTAGTTTTTCAAACAGTTTTTTAGAATTAGTTAAAGTTTGTTTCCAAAATCATCTCTTGCTCATTTATAGACTGATTTCTTTGTTTGGAAAGGGGGTCAAAATACGCCCCATATTCAAGGTCCTGTACATTTGTCATAATTTTTTAATGTGTATTTAAACACTGATACAACTGCAAACAGGCTTCCAAAATATACCCACTACTGGGATATTTGGTAGAAACAAAAAGGGAAGTAGAATGCCTAAATACCCCAAGGTGGGTAGGCAAGCTGCACAAAAGTTATCCACTAATCACAGAAATACATTCACCCCCCTTGAGCATGACGTCATCACGTTGACGTTCGACACGCACCCATGTGACACCACCTGAAGTGTGCTGCCGCCCGGTCTTTCTATACAGCTCATCGGATGTATTCCGATTCCAAAAACAGAACCCTCTGAGGAAGAAGGACATTCTGAATCCTTTAAAACGCGTAAGGGACTATTCCTTTAGACACTCTTAGTGTGTCAACCTAGCACTGCATTCACTTTAGCTAACGTTAACCTTACTGGATATTGGTGACTCTGAACCATCACTGAGAACACGGAGGAACCCTTATATACCTCTCTCACACTCTATGTTTTTAATA
This sequence comes from Bombina bombina, assembly GCF_027579735.1. NCBI lineage: Eukaryota > Metazoa > Chordata > Amphibia > Anura > Bombinatoridae > Bombina > Bombina bombina. The sequence goes on along the minus strand of NC_069499.1, from coordinate 845,143,227 downwards.
TACCTCACTTTTTGAGGGCTTTTAATGTGAGTAGAATTTTTTTTCTGTTTTATCATTTTTCATTTATTAAAGCAGTATTACATTATGTTCTATTCCTGGGTTTCTTGCCTTGTATAACACCTGGCTCACAGAGAGACATACAGAAGCTCCTACCTGATACCAGCATACCATACTACCAGAGGAGAAGATAAAGCTAGATATCAGCACGCCATACTCCAAAAGGAGAAGATAAATTCAGACACCACCACGTATCCTGTTCTACCCGTAAGCATTACCCTCACAGATGTGCAACTTACCTCATAGGATTGAGGTAATTTCTCTTAAGTGCAATACCTACCAGTCATTCATGTTTATTACTTCATTATTACTTCACACGGTTCATTTCCATTATTTTTCTGTGGAATAAGCACCCATAAGGACAAATGTTATTTTATTTTATATACATTACCACTACTGTTTTGTGAATTTTCTGTGATAGATCATTTATATAGCGCTCTCTCTAACCCTCTTTGTACTTAATCTGTGTATCTCAACCTAGCCTCACTTCTGGGATTAGTGTTGTGGTAATACTCCCTAAGATTCCAGTGGCTTTTATGATCTCTAGTTCCCCATACCCTATCCCCCCTTGAGAATCGAGTGTTACAGCGCTAACTTTTGTGCAGCTTGCCTACCCACCTTGGGGTGTTTAGGCATTCTACTTCCCTTTTTTTTTTTTTTTAATAGTTTTTATCGAGATTTTGCAATATAAACAACATACAATGATTGCCCTGTAACATCGAGGACATACATAACGTTGTTTTAAATACATTGACATTTGTAGGGAGGAAGAAAAATACAACAGTGCATAATAATAAAGAGGCTTCTTAAACCTCTATTTTATAATAATATAGCTTGGTTGGCTGACTAATTGGATGGCCACTTTTGGGCCAAATGATCGCGGAAACTGAGAGGCATATGGTAGTCAGGTGAGCCACCACTTTTGGGCTTTATGATTATATTAAAGAGAAAATAGTCCCCACATCCACAGGGGAAGTAGGCTATAATCTTCCAATTCAACAATGGTAACAAGATGTGAGGAGTTGGCTCTTTTGATGGCCATACTTAGGCCATAGTATAAGGGGGGGGAGAAGTCAGCGGACGAGAGCCATTTATAATATAGGGGATGATGGGGGGGGGGAGCCTTCTAAAATAAAACAGAAAGGTAGCCGAGGGAGCGAGAGAAGATTATGTGGTATGCATAGAGGGGTAGTAATATTTAATAGTAGGCATCTATGGCATGGTACAGAGACTACATGTTGCGCAACTTAGTGCCGCACAACATACAACCTAGTCTAGGCGCTCAATCAGGGGAAAAACCAGTACAGGACAGTAAAAAAATTGCCTAACACTGATCCTTAAGCAAAATACACAGTCAAAACAATAGTAATAAAATATTGAAAAGAGATGTAGGCTAAACATTATAAACACCCAGAAAAACTTGTTTTTGGCAGGGGCATATGTATGAAAACTTTGAATAGTAGCAAACAATACACCTTGTGGACAGAAAAAATAGTCACATATATAGTCAGCAGGTTTACATTAATGTATATGTAGCTCACTAGTAACTCATGGGAGGATATGAGGAGGGGGATGCACTAAGAATCATGTATACAATAAATAACCTAAGGTGTTAATGCCCAAATTAAGGAGCTTAAATCATAAAATATATAGTCAAAGAGGGAAGTGTGATAATCAATCTCTATGTATAATAAATTGAAGTCACTACATAGAGCATATATATATGTACATATACTAGGATACGGATAACATATAGGACACAGGGTTGAGCGATAGGGGACAGTGTCTCTACAAGAACACTGGGCAACTTTTGCAGTACTGGAACAGGAACACCCCAGAATACATCGCCATAAATAGCAACAGCAAGAAAACCTTCTGTCCGGATATATCGTGGAACACAAATAAGCTATCAGTAGACTGGAGTATCTAGAAACGTGGACTGGGATGTTGTGTATTCCTCTGAAGGAAACTGGTCCTGTCTCATGAGTATTAATTAGTGTGGACCCAGAGAATCTATGCTGTAAGACATCTTTATGGTGCAAAATAGATAAATAGTAAGGGTAAGGAAGTAAAAGAGTATTCCTCTAGTCTATAAGATATCTCCCACTAACATCAATGATGAGTAATCTTTAATGCTGTTAGGTTACGCTGCCCCGCCGCAGACAGCACACCAAGCTATGAAGTTGGAGTTAGGGGAGTAATCAATATTGAGTATAACCCTACTTTAAGACTATATACAGTATCGCCCTATGACGTCAGAGAAGTTTCATAGAATGACACCTCCGAAAAAGCGTTATGTGAAACGCGCGTCAGGGGCATCCTCACGAGGTCATAGAACCTCTCTGATTTTAGTAGCTTACTCAGTTAATACAATTATGAACCTTTTTTTTGGTAATCCGGATGAAGTCAGTATAATGATAATACAGTCTCCGCTATAGAAGAGACTTTTTTAGCTCAGCTCTCTGGTGCCTGGTAATTTAGAAAGGTTAATGTTAATACAGCCTCTGCTATAGTAGAGGTTTTTTCTTGGTAGTTTGTTTCCAACTTATTCCGCTCGATACTAACTATTTATACAGTCATTCATATGTCCTAATGTTATATACCTCAAAACATTATTGATATTTTAAATAAACGTTACTTTCAAAAGCTATTTGATGATTGACAGAGTCACTCTGTTGAACACCACATATGTGGTCCAGATAAATTAAATGATGCGATTTATTGGGGTGGCAAATAAACTGTGAATTTAAACCTTGATAATCTTCAGAAACATATCGTATACAGATAAATACGTGCTTTTATTTAAAAATATAAACTGCATCTATAATTAGCAGTAATATTTGATAATCTGTGCTCCTTCCAAGGAGACTCTTTTGTGTATTCAGTGGGGAAATATTTAAACACACATAACATCAACCTCAACACTGACCCAGGCAAGATTGAGCTTCAATTTATATATGTGAGCTATTTGTAACATAACTCAATTAGACAACATATACAATATTGTAACATTGTGTCACCTGCTCACATTGTGTATCTGCTACAAGCAGGAGCTAAATAAAGTATAAAACTTTGCAGCGGCCATTCTTAGATGTATATACTTGCTGTTGCAACCATAAGCAATACTATATGAGAGGGCTATTTAATAGTGCCATTTCATGGTTGCAATAGCACAACTTTCCGTATTATATGTATTTAAATTTTATATTAGCATTGCTTTTCTGAGTTAAAGCTAGTTTTAACCAGTGTGTGTGTGTGCATGTGTACCAGTCCAGTCTGGCTAATTTTTTGTCTCCAATAAAGTTATTTAGTTTAAGTGGTCTTGTTTATGAGACAATTTTAAAACATATTCACCTTTTTTTCATATTAAATTTCAATGTTTTTTTTTATATAATTTTTTTTTAGAGACAGATGAACCGGAGATCTGTACTACAAATTCACACAGATCACCTATAGGAGGCGCTATACAACAGTGATAAGAATTTAACCAGGTGTTATCGGTGCGTATAACACCAAATGTATATTTAAAAAATATATTAAAAAATGTAAAAAATGTATAAAAATGCAGAAATATATGGATTATATGTATAAAATATTTACAAATGGATATATATACACACGTGGCACTAGGTAATGACCTAAGTGCGAGGTTTATGAAATAGTCCCACAAAAGTCTGTGTGAGGAAAAGGCAGCTCTCGGTCTTCACTCCAAAAAATGATGAGTCTTCTAGGAAGGATAGCTGTAATCAAAACATAAACAGAGGCGCCACATGTGTAGGTCAATATAAACCACTTAATCAAAAATAGACAAGATGCAGGGTACTCACAAACGTGAAGGCACTCTCTTGTGCCTGTTAGGAGCAGGCTGGTATTCAATCAGCAAACCAGCTGGCTGTGCAAAGGAGTCGTGGTATCCTGAGACAGTGGATCTCCAGAACGGCAACCTGGCCTGGATGACTTCCTTAGCACTTTCCCGCCAACTTCTGTCTGAGCGATTCACACAGCCGTGGTGGCAGATTGTCGTGCGCATATCAATCCCAATACCCGTAGCCAATCACCGGGATCCCGTTACTGCTGCGTCACCTGCTTGGGCGGCTATGAGTGACGCAACGTCATCTGATTGGATGTAACAAGGACGTGTAATTAAATAAGGTTGGACGCAAATAAAAGTGATTGGTCTGAAGTTAACAACAAACACGTGAGGGGACCGGAGCTACTGATTGGTTGACCTATTGAATCGCTCAGACAGAAGTTGGCGGGAAAGTGCTAAGGAAGTCATCCAGGCCAGGTTGCCGTTCTGGAGATCCACTGTCTCAGAATACCACGACTCCTTTGCACAGCCAGCTGGTTTGCTGATTGAATACCAGCCTGCTCCTAACAGGCACAAGAGAGTGCCTTCACGTTTGTGAGTACCCTGCATCTTGTCTATTTTGGATTAAGTGGTTTATATTGACCTACACATGTGGCGCCTCTGTTTATGTTTTGATTACAGCTATCCTTCCTTTTTTAGAGACAGGCAGTCTTTCTTTTTGTCTTGCAAAACTCTCTGCATTTCTTGTACATCAATGTGTATATAACTGCCTTAGCTCTGGAATATAAGGGCAAGCTAATAAAAGCAATAATGCAATAATGATTTATAGACCCAGCATATTCTCCCTCACTACCTTTGCTTTAAACCAAGTTTCATAGAATATAAGCTCACATAATGTAGTAATTTAAGTACCTTGAGTCATGTCACCAGTACAATCATCACACTAGAAAGAATGGAACACCATTAAATGATCTACTGTAATGCACTATATAGTGAGCGTGAGTTCTGTAGGTAAGATTCTATTTTAGTAATTTACTACCCTCAGAATTGTACTGTCCTGTTGGAGCCATAAGGCTAATGCAAAAACAATACCGCTACTACAGGTTTCAAGAAAGTGATCTGCGTGTGTGCATACTCGCATTGTCATGAGTAAATGGTAAAAGACTGAGCAGCATCTTATATGTGGTGGGTCTCTTATCTATATATAAAAGTAACTCCCGAATTTGCTTGACAAAGGAAATGAATATTGAACATAAACATATATTAGGAGAACACAACAATCTAGGACTTAGTGTGAGATAAATGACTTAGTTTTGAGCCATTAATCTATATATAATGGCTGGAAGGAATAGTGGGTATGTGTGGGAACCAGATATAACTATGGGTTTAGCAGTAAATAGTGAACACATATTATAAACAGTAATGAGGGTCTAAGTATTTTGTCTAGTGGCAGATAAACCCCAAGTTGCATACTTAACAAGAGACTGGTCAGGTATACTATCAGATTAACTTGATAAAGCAAGATATTGGTGGATACCGGGATGCCCAATGGTTTCTACACCAGTCCCTGATGTTGTAATGCTAGGAGATATAGGTAGTTTTGGGTGATATTACATTATGATGTTATTGTGGGAATCTAAGTATGCCCTATTGCCATCGTTGTTTAGAGTTAGATTGATTCAAGGCCAAGTAAATGAGCAGATACAGAACATAACGCATTGCACTCTAACTTGGAAATGAACCATAATGTATACTGAGCCTGCATGAAGCTCAATTTCAAAATCTTACGTTAACGTTAGTATACATAGACAAACAATATAGATACAGACCATTCACCATTATGTACCCTATGCAGGATGTCTAGCTATATTGATAAATTATGTTTAAAACACTAGCTTTCTCCAGGACGCAAAAAGTTAAGCCATAGGTGACAGGCAAAGCAAAGTCTGAGACATCAAACAGTATTGTCATCATAACGGACCCTGATATTTATAGCAAGGCATCTTGGAAGGCAAAGCATGAAGTCTAACTGTGAAAGTTCTCCAAAACAACGATTGTTAGGGTGTCCCATCAACAGCGGGATGTCATACTGCCCTACTCCAGATCTGGCTATGGGTATAGGAGTCAGCTGTGTGAGTGAGGGGGATAGATCTGTAAAGGTCCAAAGCCATCTGGGGCTGTTGTAGTGAAGTGTCTCCGTGGATCTCGGGTGCCTGCCACTTTCAGCACTAACTCCTCTCTGCGGCCAGTTGTGCACATGTGTATGGTTTTCTGGCCAGCCGGTGTTATACGGGAGAGTATGCTGGAAGCCTCCAAGTAGATTAGATGCCGAAGTTACTTGCAATGAAAATCTGCGGCTCCCCGACATCCCTCCTAACTTCTGAGTTACCCTCGGGCTCTCCAGTGAGGTACGGACCGCAGCCTCCGTCTGCATCTGAACGGAGTATAAGGGATGTAGTTGTGGGCCCTCCAAAGGAGTCACCCATTTCCCCTGAGGCGTACACATAGGCCTGATTCCTGTAGCATCGTGGCACAGAGGGTTCAAGGGATCAACAGCTGGCAACGACCGCTGTGTCAGGGAAATCAGCAGTAAGGTAAGGCTCTTCCTGAGGGTCTGGAAGTAATCATAGAGGAGCCACTGGCCATGAATTTCCCAGGCTTCCACCGCCTCCATGTTGAAACTACACCACCAGGACAAACAGGTACCTCCTAAGTATAATTCCACCACACTTAGTTGTGGTTAGCTATTTCCTCTGATATTAACGATGATTAAGGCTAGAGGGCCCAGTGGGAGAAACAGGAGAGTGTGCCGCATGGCGAGGTTTAGAAGCCATAATCTCGCGTACCTCCTCTGTATAAGGCTTATTTTATTCTGTCTTCCACTTGGAATGCTTAGCTGGGTATATATGAGATATTAGGCATAAATCTGGGCTTATAATATTAAATTATTTTCCATTTTCTTCAAGTATGAGCCAAGAGCTCCACACATACACGTCTGTCCGCATCGGTGATTGGCTCCGCCCCCTACTTCCCTATATACATATATATATATATATATATATATGAGTCAAAGGGTAAACAGCGCTTATGGAAATTCTTAAAAACTGAATATATTCAAGTCTCGGCAGTGTTGGTGGGTAAAGAAAACAAAAAAGAGAGAAAAAAAGTATATGAATATACGTATATATATATTAGAGTCTTTGATAGGATATTGGAATCCTAGTGTAGTGAAGGAGTAATAGATACCCTTACCAAAAGTTACCTCAATCCTATGAGGTAAGTTTGCCGCATTGGAGGATGTATCTAGTGGTTAGATGAATCCTGGATGTTCTGGTCTGTATAAAATCGCTGCCTCTTGGAGTAGAATGGGATGTAGGTCCCCTTTGTGCTGGTTTCTTTAGGAAACTTCCTGTATTTATTGCCTCTTGGAGCTTGGTTTTCTTGTCTTGGTATGAACTTTCTTGTCCAGATCTTTCCAAAATCCCGAACGTCAAACAGGTCATATGGGTCGAAAAGGTCGCTGTTCCGTAGCCCAAACTTATCGTGGCAAACTTTTAAAAAGGTTCGGATATTCTTCAGGCAAAGGAACTAGGTATATAGCAGGCAGATGCCTGAAGAACTACATTACAGGATTTTCCTGTAAACTGGTATTTAAAACTTTATGCATTTGCAGAGGTGGCCATTTTGTGTTTTTTGCCTTTGTATAACAAGTCACATTGTTTATCTCTTTGTTGACCACTTCATCTTTTGGCATTGTAAGTATTTATTTCACCATTCACTTTTCATTTAGTATTGTTTGCTGCTGTGTACTTTGGAAAAATAATTCATAATATCAAGAATCTGCTGCACAGACAGGGTATTAGATGTAGACGCCTCAGCAAGTTTCAAACTAGTTGATAAAGCCATGATTGACTCACAGGGGCATATTTAACAATGTGCGAGCGGACATGATACGAAGTAGCGTATCATGTCCGCTGCACATCATTGCGCCAGCAGTTCTTGTGAACTGCTGGTGCAATGCCGCCCCCTGCAGATTCGCGGCCGCTAGCAGGGGGGGTCAATTAACCCGATCGTATTCGATCGGGTCGATTTCTGACCGCCGCCTCAGAGCAGGCAGACAAGTTATGGAGCAGCGGTCTTTAGAAGACTCGCCGGAAGCAAGGGGCCTCAAGCTCTATTCGGAGCTTGATAAATATGCCCCACACTCTTAAATGAAATGTCCTATTCTTTACATTACTGGACAAAGCTCCAAATTCTATGAAGAATATGTTTTGTCTAGGTGTTCTTGGCAGGGCTTCCTATGGCAGCTCCTAAAGATATTTTATATACCTGCCAGTCTTTCCGGAGAAGCCTGTTATAACATCATGTCATAATACCTTTGTCTGTTATTCTTTGTATAGGGTCAAACTTTCTCTATGTTGCTACAGATATATTCACGTTAGATGCCTTGAACTTCCAGACTATTTCTGGTGGATTGATTTCTTGGCTTTGAACTTGATTTCCATTGAACAATTTTGCATGTGCATTAGTCAAAAATATCTTCCAAAAAGAAAGAATTGAGGAGGATTCTGAAAGGAATGTCTTTCTATGAATCAGATTACCAGGGTAGTGATCTCTTCTTTTTAATACAAGCTGATGTCCCACTTTTGAAAACATGCTTCTAAGGTGCATAACTCCTGTTAGTGTGAGCAAGTAGTGGGGTTACACTATTTAGCACTGGTTAAGAGGCCAACACAGGCTAATGTTTTGCCTGTTTCATAGCATACAGGATCCAGTTCATATCTCAGCCATCCTTGGTCTCCTGGGGCATCTGCTTCTCCTGGAAAGTTCCTGGATGTATCATCTCTCTTTTGGTCGTGTATTGTCACGCTTGTGCCTTTTATAAGCTCTGCAGCCAAATCTTTAGAAGTGGTTTTTATTCATTTGATTTGATTCTGGAGTGCAAGCTTCACAATCCAAAGTGCCAGTCTGTGTCAGTCCTACTTAAACTAGTTCTAAATATAAATTTGCAAAGTGCTTGTTATCATCTATGCCTTTAAAGTTCTAAACCTTGAGTCAAATCTAAAGCCACCAGCTACTATCCTTCTGTACAAAGCCCCCCAAATATCCTGTTTAAAAACAAACGCATCCCCTACAAAACGAGTTTTACTTTATTCCTTGTATTGAGCAATACTATTTTTGCTTCAAGGTAACATTTCATTCAATAGTTGATTTATTTAGGGTTTTTATTCTTTTTAGAGAAGGCATATCTATTGTTACTATCAAGGAGTCTCTTAGATGTTAGGATGGTCCTTTGGGTGTTATACAAAGGTTGGAATTGTGCTGTCGCTTAAGGTGGTCTAAGGAACTGGATAGCTATTGGTGAGTCATGTTGGGCTATTTTAGGTGGTAAGGGATTTACTCTTCAATTATGTATGTGTGATATTAGGCAATAGGATTTGCGTTTGCAATTCCCAAACATTGCATTAACCCTTATTTTACAATAACCTTGCACTAGAGATCCTGCTATACAATATTATCAGTGGTGGCCTTGAAGGTGTAAGGTTAATAGTAGAGGTTGGTGCTAAAGGAATAATTGTGGCAGTGGCCTGGGGTAGTCAGGATAACAGTAATTGGGGCCCAGTTTGTTGAAAGGGACATAATGCAGCAATAAGAAAATACAAACCATAAGAAAACTCTGTAATGCATTATAGTATTGTATTACTGCAGTTTTGTGTCCCTTTACTTGTCAACTGAGAACAGCTGCCCTAGGCTTAATAAATGTTTAGTAGACCACAGTTCATAGTTATTAGTGCAATAAAAATAGTGACAGGTTATGTCCCGGGCATTAAAACAGAACAACTATTAAAAATCTGCTGTTACTTTATTTTTTCCATTGAAACAGCTTGATTGTTATATAACCCCCAATTTCCTATTTTTACTGCACGTATAGTATCAGTAAATGCACACTAACAATTTAAATATGACAAAAATGTCTCTTTAGTTTGCTCATGTTCTTTTGAATATGTTCCTCTACATAGAGATACAAACAGTTCTTATGACAAGTGTTACTATTGTAATAGTAATAACAAATGAAGAATTGTGTCATAGATATGTAAATAGCAGAACTCCCAGTTGTCCCTAATTGAGAGGGAAAGTCCCTGATTCTGAGCTCTGTCCCACTATCCCCCTGAGACAGTCATGATTTCCTACTTGCTGAATTTCCCTAAGCCACACCCACATAACACCCAGACCCGCCCACTAACCACCCATGATCCCACCCTCCCAACACAGCTCCTCCCACAAAATGGTGACAGGCCCCCCATCAATGTCCTGAGTCCTTGATACTAAGCCATAAATGTTGGGAGATATGAAATAGAACATTTTTAACTCTCTCCTCTCTTGATGCCTAGACTTAACATTACAGAGCCAGCTATCCTTCCAAGTGCTTCTAATAGAATCTATTGGTGCAGCTTTATTCCCCCCCTCCCCAACTTCAGCGTCAGTAATGTGTACCTAGACTCCTGCAGCGCTTACACAAGCACTCCCTCTAGTGGCAGCAATGCAATATTGGACAAACAGGATGGCACAGAAGAGGTGACAGATTTATAGCTAACACCACACCCCAAGACCGGCTGTCAGTCATTTAGCAACCCTATAAAGCACTGCTGTTCAGAGAGCTCCGTGCTTAAGAGCTATCCTAGTGTGAAGTTCTTCATATGAACCATAGTTGTCCAAGTTTGAAGTCTTATATATGAACCATAGCTGCCTGCCATGACCTCTTGTTTGTATTACCGTCTATGAACCTTATATATTTTTGATCTTGCTTTTGGATCTTTCTTCAGAACTGTGCACTCTCCTATATACAAAAGATAGCCTGCAATTTATATATCTACCACACTCCTATGGTGTTTAGTGGTTGTGCTAGCAAATAGCTATTGGGCTCCTATTATATGCAGGCTCAGGCAGAAGTAAAGCTCCTTTCTCATGAGCTTGTTGAACTCTCCACCTGATGCCGATTAGTGGCTAGGAATGTTATGGAGAGGGATTTGTGCCATTGGGCCTGACAGTAACCTAATATTACACAATATTAATAACTAGTCTTAAAGCCTGAGTAACGCAAGGTATGTTTGTAGCTGCCAAACTCCCTCTCTACTCTCTGATCCCCCCCATCCACTTGGATCCCCCCTCCCTGCCGCTTTCAAAAAATTTTTTTCTGCAGCTTAGCGGTCCCACCTGCTCCCGTCCCCCTCTAGCGAGGTGCTGCCCCCCGCCTCCATGCTAACCCTCCCAGTGCTGGTATGTCAACAGTTTTCTTTTCTATAGCGTAGTGGTCCAACCTGATCCCGCCCCCCTCCAGCGAGGTGCCTCCCTCCTTATCCTCCTGGCGCTGGTATTTTTTATTTCTGTAGCATAGCGGTCCCCCCCTCCCAGCGCTGGTCGTCTCGCGCATTGTCTCGTGTGTAGCCCAGTCGGCGGTCACTTACCCTTACGGCCGGGTATGTTTCTGCGCATGACTGCATCGGACAAACAAACAACCCGGCCTTTTATAATATAGGATATGACACCATTTATTTTTTATAAAAATACATTTTCTTGACGTGTATTATGATATGGAGTCCTGAAGAAGCCACTTAAAGGGACAGTCTACTCCAGAATTGTTTAAAAAGATAATCTCTTTATTACCCATTCCCCAGTTTTGCATAACCGACACTGTTATATTAATACACTTTTTACCTCTGTGATTACTTTGTATCTAAGACTCTGCAGACTGCCCCAATCAGTGCTAGCTCTGTGGGTGTGAGCACAATGTTATCTATTTGACACACTAGCGCTGTCTTGCTGTAAAAAACTGTCAAATGCAATGAGATAAGGGGCAGCCTTCAATAATTTAGAAATTAGCATTTGAGTCTACATAAGTTTAGCTTTCAACAAAGAATTCCAAGAGGACAAAGCAAATTTACTGATAAAAGTGAATTGGAAAGTTGTTTAAAGGGACACCTGAAACAATTTTATCCCATACCTTTGATCCGCCAAAGACAATGCGCCTGCACCGCATCCCATTTTCAACACCTCTAACATTATACGAGTAATCGTCCAAAGCACACACATTTTTCTAATGGAGATATGGCAGTCACACTCTCCCCACCGTGATGCAGTAGGTTTCAGTTTAATTGAATCAGCCAATCAGAATCGAATCCTCGGCTGGATTCTTAACACGTGTTCATGCTTGCACTTCTGATTTCGGCTTGAAAACTGACAGAACTTAAAATGCGCATGCGTCAACGTTTCATACATGAACGAGCATTGCATTTAGTAAAGATGGGGATGAAGGAGGAGGGGGAGGAGCTTGGCTGCCATATCTCTATTAGAAAAACGTATGTGATTTGGACTATTACTTGTATAACATTAGAGGTGTTGAAAATGGTTTGCGGTGCAGGCGCATTGTATTTGGCGGATCGATGGTATGGGATAAAGTTGTTTCGGGTGTTGACTGTCCCTTTAAAATCGCATGCTGTATCTGAATCATAATTTTGACTAGACTGTACCTTTAAGTGGGGAAAATGGACCCTTTTACTCTGTTATGTTCTCTATAGCTGCATTGAAAAATATTGCAGTATTTAAAATTTTGCTCACGTAAAAAAACAATGCCCTACAAAAGATAGGATTACTATTTTTTAAAGCATTTTTCTTATGGTGCTTTGTTGTTGTACTGCATTTTCTTCTATGCAAATACATTTTTATTTTAATATAGTTTTTTTTCAGTATTCATTCTGTTTCATGACTAGATATGCATCAGTATATTTTTCACTATTCTCACTGTCATAACAGAAATATTGTATAAAGGGAAGGTTAAACATGGTTCTATTATTATGTGCCACTAATCTGTTGGCGCTCTACAAATAACCAATAATAATAATAATAATAATAATATGCCTTGGGAATTCTTTTGTACCCTTCTCCTGACTGATACCTTTTAACAATGAGATCCCTCTGATGCTTTAGAAGCTCTCTGCGGACCATGGCTTTTGCTGTAGGATGCGACTAACAAAATGTCAGGAAAGACCTACTAGAACAGCTGAACTTTATTTGGGGTTAATCAGAGGTGCTTTAAAAGATGACAGGTGTATGCTGACTCCTATTTAACATGATTTTGAATGTGATTGCTTAATTCTGAACAAAGCTACATCCCCAGTTAAAAATAAAAAAATAAAATAATGTGGTTGCATAAGTGTAAACACCCTTTTATATTTCCCTTTACCTAAAAGATTTCAGTTTGTTTTTCAATTGAGTTGTACAGTTTATAGGTCACATTAAAGGTGGAAAAAGTTCTGAAATGATTTATCTTTGTCTCATTTTCTTACATCACAGAAACCTGACATTTTAACAGGGGTGTGTAGACTTTTTATATCCACTATATATATATATATATATATATATATATATATATATATATATATATATATATATATATACACATATATACACACACACACTTTAGAAATTAAACTTTAACAGAACACTCATGAACTGGCAGGTCCATTCTCCAATGAGTTACACCAGTTCCCCCACATTTGTTCCTTTAATAACAATTTCTGGAAATCCTGATTGAAAATTAACACTTCTTGTAATAAATCGCTAAAGTATTAGCATATAAAAATTGTAGTAGATGTTTACTTTAAACTAGAAATAATTTGAGAGGCCCTCTACAAAATGTTTAATTTATATCTTAAAACTAGCATAAAATAACAAGGTACTACTGCGCATTTTGCTGCAATGGCTAAATAAAATTGAAGCGGATTCATTCTCTCTCGCAGGTCCATGAAACAAATAATTTTCTTTCTGAAATGAGTTGGCAGATAGCATAATTAGACATTGGGCATTATTTTCTCACATTACCACTTTTGAGCTGGAAAAAAAAAATGAACTCATTTATTTCAGGTTGGTAATGCTTTTTCTTTCTGGTCTAGCAATTTATCAGAAATGTTAATCCAGCAAGCAGTAAGTGGAAAATAGAGAAAGGAGATTTAAAATTAGCTTAGAAATTTTGCACAACTCTCATTAAAATTGTAATCATGCGTAAAATGAGATAAATGAAAACGTATCTAAAAATGCATGGAAAAGTCATTTTCCTGTATGATACAGGATTTAATAGACTGGATTTTAATTTAGTCAGTTTGCAACAAAAACCCCTTAAGGCTAAATAAAACAGTTTTCCCTCCCAGTTATTGTACAGACAGCTAATTTTCTGTTTCTGTCCTTCCAATATTTAATCTTATCTCTTGCCTGAGAGGGGTTTCAGTATACTGGAGAATTTGTTTCTCTTACATTTTTTTTCCTCTCTTATTTGCATGATAAATGATTGGAAGTGAAAACATGATAAGTTTACACTGAACATTTGTTTAGGTTTTAAATTCTATCCTCTGCGTTTTTATCTCTGTCAAACCCTCTTAGAGATGCATTCATCCATACTTACAGAAAATGATAAACTTTGAAACACATGGGCTAAGAATCCATCTCTTCATTAAACTAGTAAAATATAAAAGTACAACGTTGCTTTTTATTTGCTCACAACAATCTTACAAGTTTTGTTTCAGAGTCTCTCATGCAGCCACCTATTAAGTTTATTATTTTTAACAATATACAGGTGGCCCTCGTTTTACAACGGTTCAATTTACACCGTTTCAGAATAACAACCTTTTTTCCAGTCATGTAACTGCTATTGAAAAACATTGAGAAGCAGTGCATTTATTAAAATAGCCAGTAGGTGGAGCTGTCCGCTTGTGTTGCAGCAAAGCCGAGCAAGCTGAAATTAATCAGTTTAACCAGACCTGAGCTATCGAGCAGATTTCAAAGGAACAAGATCTTCCTGTCTATAAATCAGTCCAGATTGGAATGCATAGAAAAATGCAAGTGAAGTCTGTGTTGTGGGATTATTTTATTAGGTTTATAATGCTGTCTAGCAAATGTTTTTGTTCATTTAACTTAGTTTAATTATATATTCTGTGTTGTGTGATTATTTTATTAGGTTTATAATGCTGTTTAGCATTTAAAGTCTTAATTTCAAAGCTTTAAAAATAATGTATTAGGTGTTACTTATGACAATTTTGAGAGGGGCCTGGAACCTATCTCCCTCACTTCCCATTGACTTACATTATAAACTGGGTTTCAATTTACAACTGTTTCGATTTACAACCATTCCTTCTGGAACATAACCCCTGGCGTAAACTGAGAGCTACCTGTATATATTTTTAAAATACTCTACTTCAAGTATTGAGATGCTGGTAATGTCTTCTTACCCAGGGGGTATTAAAGGAACAGTCTACTGTATATTTATATAACCATATAAATATATTTCATATCCTTTCATATCCATCCCCCAGCTTTGTATAACCAACATATTTATATACATTATAACCTTTTTAGTTTGCCTGCTTCTAAGTCCCTGCAGGCTGCTCCTTAGCTCAGTGCTTTTTATTACCTTTCTGCACAGTAGACAGACAGTGCTAGCTCATGCGTGCCATGTAGATAACATTGTGCTCACTCCCGTGGAGAATGATAATGGTTATGCAAGAACCAGCACTGATTAGCTAAAATGCAAGATTGTAAAAAGCACTGATATAAGGTGCAGTCTGCAGCAGCTTAGATACAGGTAACCATAGAAGTAAAAAAAGTGTATTAATATAACAGTGTTAGTTATGCAAAACTGGAGAATGTGTAATAAATTGATTATTTCTAGGGATGGGTGAATGTTTCGCAAAATTCAAAAAACGGCACAAATTTTAGCACATTCGTTTGTTCAAATCGAATTTCGAATGTATACATAACATTCTGACATTCGATTTTCGAATGTTCGGTTTTGAATTTTATGATTACATTCGAAATTATTATTTTCGAAAAATTCGAATTTAGATTTGTAATAGTATTTCTAATGCTTTCTTTAAATGTAATATTCAAATTATGCAATATTCTATATAGAAACATTCGAAATTATATCTTTGTATCTATTATGTATCAATTTACTAGATTCCCTACCACATGTACTATTGAACTTCTGAATACTATTTGTTAAATAGAATGTTAAATTCGAAATTTCGAATGTTGACATTCGATATAATTATAAACATTCGAATTCGAAAGTGACATTCGAAAACTGTAAATAGCATTCGATTATAGAATTTTTAAGAATATTTGTTTTTATCAACATTCAGATTTATAATTCGAAGTTCGGTAATAACATTCGTTCTAACATTCGAAATTCGAAAATTTACACATTCGCCCATCCCTAATTATTTCCTTCTTTTTAAACAATAACAATTTTCAAGTAGACTGTCTCTTTAAGAACAAGCACAGTACACCAAATGTGTGGTTTGTTAAATATTATAATTCCTAGTTTTTTTAGACTCATTTGCGAATTCTGGTCCTTCACCAACCCTTCAAAACATGTTATTAAAGAACATTCTATACAAGGTCCAGCTTGCCAGCTCTCAGACCGTCTGTTGGAAAATGTTACTCTAATGTATATACAATTAATAACATAGAAAAAATATTCATATACGGACAATCTCAAAAATTAAACTTTCATGATTCATATATAGGGCATGCAATGTTAAACAACTTTCCAATTTACTTTTATAATCAAATTTGCTTTGTTCTCTTACTATCCTTTGTTGAAAGCTAAACTTTGGCAGGTTCATACGCTTATTTCTAAGCCCTTAAAAGGCAGCCTCTTATTTCAGTGCATATTTACCGTTTTTCGCAGCTAGACAGTGCTAGTTCATGTGTGTCATATAGATAAAATTGTACTTACTCCGGTGGAGTAATTTATGAGTCAGCACTGATTGGCTAAAATGCAAGTCTGACAAAAAACTGAGATAAGGGGGCAGTCTGCAGAGGCTTAGATACAAGATAATCACAGAAGTAAAAAGTGTATTAATATAACAGTGCTGGTTATGCAAAACTGGGGAATGAGTAATAAAGGGATTATCTATCTTTGAAACAATAAACATTTTCAAGTAGTCTGTCCCTTTAAAAAATGATGGTTAGCTAAAATTATGTTTTAAATTAAAATTCTATTGACCCCTGAGTGAGTTATGATATAATATGATCTACCTGAAATGTACTAATTAATAGGTTTCTTCTAAACAGTAGTGATTTTAGGGGGTTACCACAATCATTATTGTGGCACACACAAATTGATCAATAGGAATGTAGAGTCTTTTTACAAGACTTTTCGCTTCCCAGGACAAGAATGAGGAAAGGAGGGATTTAAACATTTAGGAATAACTAGTTGAAAAATGATGACGACCCCCCTACCACCACTACCTGTCCACCACCTTCTACCCTTGGTATAGAAAATGATAGCAACATTTGTTAGCAACCCTAGCTTTTGAGGTCTAGAACCAACCCTACTTCTAGCATATACAAAAATCCATTGTAATTTTTCAGTAGTTCTAGAGTAGGGGTCTGGATTTGCCAAACAAAGCTTCTCTTCTAGACCCCAACTATTCTTCCTCCTCTTTTAATTTGTAATATGCAACACTCCATTTATCAAACTATATGGGGATCTTTAGACTACTTCCAAACCTCTCCACCCTATTACTGGTGATGAACTTAAAACATACTGGACTCATTTGTCCAGAAGGATTCACAAGCCCTGCTGTTGTGTTGTTTGATCAATCAAATGTTATGCCTGCAGACTGCCCCAACTTAAACCAGGTGGCCCTGTTGTACCCAAAAAATATCCAGACTATTCCATCCCCTGAGTCACCCAACTATATCCATGTGTATTATCCTGGCTGCTCCCTAAATATAGACTATAAATCTGCTTCCTGGTCCCAGAGTGAAAAAGAAATTGGAGGTAGGAATAATTTTGTGTATATATTGGTGTTTGACATCTAATACTTTTGTGATTTTTTTTTTTAAAAGTGTATGTATATATATATATATATATATATAAAATCAATAAAATAATTTCTAAAATAAATTTGTACAGTGAGTGAAAACCAGTATAGTCCTGTGTATGTAAAAGTTCAAAAGAAACCCACGGTACACAACATATTTTAAAATGACATAACAAAACTTTCTATGAAGTTTAGAATAATATGTTTAGGGTTCAAATGTACAATATATTCTCTAAAAACCATTGTAGGATTTGTTTTTACATTTGCCAAGACCAAAAGGCAGTAGTGGGGCATATTTTTTAAATTTTATGTGCTGTATTCATGTTTGTGACTGTTTAATGCAAGTTAGGTAACAAGCTTTTTAATTTAATCTAATGTAGTTAATTTAACCTAATCAAATGTGTACTATTTCTGTTCACTAAAAGGATAAAAAAAATAGAAATTGCAAATGTTTCTTTTAAAAAATATTGTTTGTGAATATAGCTAATTAACTGAGCAGTATAGGGACAGTCAGTTTAAATCACAATCCTGAAGATGAAGCGTTCTGTATTGGAGAAGTACTTTTGCATATCCAATCAATCATCACTGTGGAATGGAGCAATATGCATAATATATAGCAGGGATCAACATTCATGCAATTTCTATTATCAAATTATAAATAAAGCAGCTAGTGTTCCAGGGTCACTTGCAGTCCTGTTATACATTGGGTAGATTATAGCCGTGGAGAGAAATAGTTATTAGGTCAGGAAAGGAGCATGTAAATTCATGCAAGATAATGGTTCAACCAAATTGCTTACATAATCGAAAAGATAAATGCATAATATCAACAAATTAAATCATGCCCTATAACAGTGGTTGATTTACATTATTTACATAAAAGTCATGAGTTGTTTAAAAAATAAAAATAGAACTAATTTAATATATAGACTGTTGGGTGAATGTGTGTTAACAATCTCTTAGAATGCCATAAGATTTGCACAACTACTATTATTATCATTTCTTTGTAGAGTTATATACAGAAAAAGAAGCAATCTGCTATAAATCAACAACAGCTCACTGGCTTGTTCTATGGCCTTGTTAAAACCAGGGAGTAGCTTCTTTTAGCCCATTTGTGCTTTTTACAGAGAAAAACGTTTCTGAAGTATATCAGTCTTATCCCACCTAACAAGGTCAGTCCAGCCCAGAAATAGCAGGCAATTCTCCTCTGAACTAGGGAAATGGCAACCCCAGATGATCATTTCGGCCTCCTTTGGGCCTCTTCAGTGAGGTGCAGCCATTTCCCTCTAAGCACATTTGGCAAGGAGTCCACATCTGGTTTCATTTATAGAGTGCCAACAGTTTCTGCATTGCTAAAAACATAGGTATAATTTGCAAAAGTAGCAATTATAAGAAGGTACTGTTGTAGATAACCTTAGATTAATGGGATCTACAGGATAGGTCAGCTTGTAGGCTTACATGCTAAGTGGGTTTAAGTGGATGCAAAAGGAGAGACAATACATTAAGAAAAAATATTTAGCATGCATTGTATGCATCTCTGAACAGTAAAGTCTATAAGGATCTCTTGAAACTTTGAAAACTATGAAAGAGTCTTGTGGAACAATGCAGAGCATTTCATAAGATTGGGCCATTCTGGAAAGGTCCTTTAGACAGGAATGTGAGGAGGTAACAAAAACAGGAAGAGAGAAGGTTGTCATGAGCAGAGCGAAAAGGGACGTGAAGGAGTCAAGGTTATAGATATGAGGACCAGTGTTTTTAGGGCCTTAAATGTTTAGGTCAGGATTTTTGTTTTATTCTAGAGGCAAGAGGATGCCAGTAAATGGAAACGCAAAGAGGTGCAGCAGGTGAGGAGCAAAGTAAAGGAAGGTTAGCTTGGCTGAGGCATTCATTATGGATTGTAAAGGAGACAGATGGCAGCTAAGGAAACTAGAGGGGATGGAGTTACAATAAACAAGGCAGAAAATGATGAGAGAGTGGATTAAAATCATAATTGTGTCTTGTACAAGGGATTTTTTAGATTTTTTTTAAGATGGAAACAACAGGAATTGGCAAAAGACTGGATGTGAGGAGTGAATGAAATATCAAGTGAGTCCCAAAGGCATCTGGCATGAGGGGTTGGGGTAATGATATTATCGACGGTTATGGAAAACTGTTGGATTGAGATTTTGAAAGACAGGAAGGGGGTGGAGGGAATAAGGAGCTTAGTTTACAGGACATGAAAGCTAAAAGTATACATTTTCACTATTTTTATTGCAGCCTTCTCACAAGAAATAACATATTAATATAATAATGGTATTTTCTGAATCTGCTGGCAAGCTGAAAAAAATATATAATTTATGTGGGTAACTCACTGAAATATGACTTACAATAGTGGTTTTTAAAAAAAATCTTGCAATCAATTTAGCACAGTGGTTTGAAAAATGCTTAGCATTGAAGAGCTTAAACATGACATCATCATAGGATGTCACCCTTGCCACAAGTCATTTTGTGAAATTACTGCCCTGGTCATCTGTGTTATTACTGTGATGTGGTAGAGTCTACAAGCAACAACATCCAAGCCACAGATTTGTAGCTATAGTGCAGAAGCGCATAGAATGTGGTGAGTAATGCAACAGATGATAGGTATTTATAGAGTTCCAAACTACCTCTGGAAACAACATCAGCACATGAACTGTGCATTGGGAGCTTCATAAAATGGATTTCCATGGCCGAGCAACTATACACAAACCTCATATATCAACATGGACAATGCAAAGCGTTAGCTGGAGTTGTGTAAAGCACATCATCACTGGACTCTGTCAGATAGTGAATCATGATTGATTACTTCAGAGAACACATTTCCACTGTTTCAGTCTGATGGAAGAATACAGAATGCATAGTGCCTACTGTAAAGTTTAGTGGAGGAGGGGTAATATTCTGGGCTGTTTTTAAGGGTTTGGGCTAGGCCCTTTAGTTCCAGTGAAGAGACATCTTAATGCTATAGGATACACAGACATTTTAGACAACTGTGGGCTCCAAACTTTGTGGCAACAGTTTGTGCACTGGGGCTCAGTCATGCTGGAAGATGCCTTCCCCAAAGCGAGGTTCATGAAGATATAGTTTGACAAGTTTGGCGTGGAGGAACTTGAGTGTCAACCCCACTGAACAACTAATTGTAATGCCAATTGCAATGTAGGCCTTCTTGTTCAACATCGGTGCCTGACCTCACAAATACCAACACCATATTAATGCCCATGGTTTTGGAATGGGATGTGCAACACGCTCATATAGGCGTTATCATCAGGTGTCCACATACTTTTGGCCATATAGTGCATGTTGGAATGTACATCTCTCAGTGATATCATCATGAAATATAAACCTTTTAAAAAAAATATTTAAAGATCAAAATTAAAAGCATTGTAAAGTCCAGATTAAACTTTCATGATTCAGATAGGGTGTGCAATTTTAAACAACTTTCAAAGTTACTTTTATCATCGAATTTGCTTTGTTCTTAGTTGAAAGCTAAAGCTAGGTAGGCTCATATACTAATTTCTAAGCCCTTGAAGGCCGCCTCTTATCTGAATGCATTTGACTGTGTTTCACAGCTAGAGGGCGTTAGTTTACATGTTTCGTATAAAAACATTGTGCTCATGCATGTGGAGTTTTTTAAGAGTCAGCACTAATTGCCTGAAATGCAAGTCTGTCAAAAGATCTGAGATAAGGAGACAGTCAGCAGAAGCTTAGATACATGGTAATTACAGAGGTAAAAAGTATATTTCTATAACAGTGTTGATTATGCAAAACTTGGGAATGGTAAATAAAAGGATTATCTATCTTTTTACACAATAACATTTTTGGTGTTTACTATCCCTTTAAGCTCATTTACTATTTCTGAAATTATGCCATTAAAATATTTTAATATTACATTGCGATGTATTATATTTCATACAAAATGAGTGGGTACCATACTATTGGGAAAGTTTTATCCATCCCGAGTTGAGAGCTTCTATTTCCAGTTTTTACACAGATAAATTATAAAAAGTAAAATGTGTTTTTCTCATAACAGAATCTCTGTTCTATTTTTCTCTGCTTCTAAAAAAAATGCTAGTTCAAACTTATAGCTCTGCTACTATATATATTGTCATAATTCACCTATAATAGCAAATAACAAATAAATGAAATTTTTGGTTACATTATACTTTAGTAACAGTTACTTCTGTAATAGTTGTCAATTTGTTACCCCCATCTTGGAATATTCTATCACTTAGTCTGAAGAGGTCCAGGCTTCTGGAGTGTCTGCTAAAATAATCCCTTTAGGAGTGGATGCGTGTCAGTCATATTCTGTAAATATGCAAATTTGAGTCTAAACGTGTCTGGATTTCCCACATCTGGATCTGAGCACACTTTGTGAAGTATGTGCCAAATTTTATATCAGTGTGTCTGGAACTTTTGTACCACCTGTTTTTATTGGTTAGTCATAATTTTAGCTAATTACCATGTCTTTGATGATAATAATTTATGGATTTAAGTGCAACCAAATGCTTTTGTATTTATTGTGTAATAAGAATGTTAGTGGTAAAGAAAAACTTAGATTAATTGTAGCTTTTATGTTTCCACGAAAATGCAAAAAAAGAAAAATAGTTTCGGCTCCCTTTGGGGAATTGGTAATTTTTATATTAAAGGGACAATAAAGTCCAAATTAAACTTTAATGATTCAGATAGGGCATGTAATTTTAAACAACTTTCCAATTTAGTTTTACCATCAAATTTGCTTTGTTCTTTTGTTATTCTTAGTTGAATGCTAAACCTAGGTAGGCTCATATGCTAATTTCTAAGCCCTTGAAGGACGTCTCTTATTTTAATGCATTTGACAGTTTTTCACAGCTAGAAGGCGTTAGTTCATTTGTGCCATATAGATAACATTGTGCTTATGCCCATGAAGTTATTAAAGAGCCAGCACTAATTGCCTGAAATGCAAGTCTGTCAAAAGA
Organism: Bombina bombina; assembly: GCF_027579735.1. NCBI lineage: Eukaryota > Metazoa > Chordata > Amphibia > Anura > Bombinatoridae > Bombina > Bombina bombina. The sequence continues at coordinate 845,120,509 of NC_069499.1, read as the reverse complement.
ACTGAGATAAGGAGGCAGTCAGCAGAAGCATAGATACAAGGTAATTACAGAGGTAAAAATTATATTAATATAACAGTGTTGGTTATGCAAAACTGGGGAATGGGTAAAAACGGGATCATCTATCTTTTAAAACAATATTTTTGTTGTTTAATGTTCCTTTAAAGCCTGTTTCCAAATGCTTATGCATTTTATCCTTGAACTGAAGTCTTAGATTTTCAAAGTAATTTATTGTGCTATTAAGACACTGCTACAGCCAAAACGTCAACTATCATCATGAAATTTGGCATGAAGATAGATCTTATGAGCTATAATATTATTTTTCTTTGTTATTTTAAGTGGGTTTAAACCTGCTCAGTTGATATTTGTATCCTAGTAACAGTATTTCTTAAGTTCACTTCTTGGCCACTGAAAAAAAACCTCTGGCCTGGTACATAAAGCTTGCATGTATTGTGCCCTAAAGTTAGCCTAGCTAAACATTTTGTTTTATTTCTGATGTGTCTAAAAAAAAGTCTTCATGCATGTTATTATTATTATCAATTATTTGTAGAGCGCCAGCAGATTCTGCAGCGCTAAAGACATTGTCCAAAATATGCAAGGTGTCCGCTATAGGAGACAAAGGAATAGAGGGCCCTGGCAAGAGTTTCACTATTGTAAATCATCTCTCATTGAATACTTCAGTGGCTACTTCCATGACTGTATGTGTTTCATTACAGAAAATACTAATGTGAATGATTTAACCATTATTTCTATTGTTATTTTACCTTAATATTTTATTAAAAACAATTCTAAATAAAATATTACATATGCTTTGTGATGTTCCAGTGATGCACAAAAAAAGAGAGAAGCTGTAATTTGTGGAAGTGCTCACAAAGGTTAATGTTCAGATGTGAAAACGAAAATATTACTGCGCTGAAACACAAGATCGGATAATAATGCAGAGCAGAGTGGTTTGCATGACAACGTGTGTGCATTATTTGTTTCTATACCCTGGTGACACAGCTGCAGTGCTTTCACCTTTCCCTGTACTATATTACAAATATATAAATAAGTGTATCAAAAGCATCAGGGAAGAGATGAGTAATCTCATTGAATTAATTAATTAAAGATCCTCAGCTGTTTCTTTTTATTAGAAGTAAGAATAAGAATGCCAATAGCCATAATTACAAATATACCTACGCTGTTGTTTTGCCTTGCAGAGCTGTGCAATTCTATATCATTCTCCCTCTATAAAATACAGTTTCATTTAACATTCCTTCACATCTGTACCTATTGCCTGAAGATATTAACAGCAGGTGCAGCATCCTCGCAGTGCTGGGCATTTGGCTCCATAAGCTTGGGGAGGTTTAGAAAAGTTTTCAAAAGAGCCCTTATTACTTTGTTTCTAATCACCTTATGTGCTGTATATATATTTGCTACATTTAAAGAGAAAGAACACCTCTTACAAATGAGTACAGGTAGCCCTCAGTTTACGCCGGAGTTAGGTTCCAGAAGGAATGGTTGTAAATCGAAACCGTTGTAAATTGAAACCCAGTTTATAATGTAAGTCAATGGGAAGTGAGGGAGTTAGGTTCCAGGCCCCTCTCAAAATTGTCATAAGTAACACCTAATACATTATTTTTAAAGCTTTAAAATGAAGACTTTAAATGCTAAACAGCATTATAAACCTAATAAAATAATCACACAACACAGAATATATAATTAAACTAATTTAAATGAACAAAAACATTTGCTAAACAGCATTATAAATCTAAAAAATAATCACACAACACAGACTTCACTTGCATTTTTCTGCAAACAGTTGTTTCTATGCATTCCAATCTGGACTGATTTATAGACAGGAAGATCTTGTTCCTTTGAAATCTGCTCAATAGCTCAGGTCTGATTAAACTGATTTATTTCAGCTTGCTTGGCTTTGCTGCAACACACGCGGACAGCTCCACCTACTGGCTATTTTAATAAATGCACTGCTTCTCAATGCTTTTCAATAGCAGTCACATGACTGGAAAAAAGGTTGTTATTCTGAAACGTTGTAAATTGGACCGTTGTAAACCGAGGGCCACCTGTATCTGCTGATGTACCTATCAATGGACCATTCAATTTTTTTAGACTTGATTTATGCATTTTTTTATCTCCCCTTTATGGGCAAATCCAATATATTAGAAGCTCATCTCTTTAAACCATTTATGCCACCTGAATTATATATGTAAAAAAAAATCACAAACATTTTGTTTTAAATTAGGAAAAGACATAAAACACTGCAAGAAACACGTGTTTCTCTCATTTTTGTGGGGTTTTTACAAGTCTACACCAAACTAAAATATATCAGTAGAATTAAAAAACAAAAAAATAAAACATGGAGACAAATGTAAGGTAAAAAACTTCATTCAAACACTTTAGACAGTAATCATGATTACATTTAACACTTTCATATAAATTTGTTTTTATTTACAACAAATTAATTAAATCATACAAACAGATGATTGCATACAAAAAGAGAAGCAAACAGCTCAGTGGCTTGTTCTATGTCCTGTTTATCACCTGGGAGCAGCTTCTCTTAGACCAGTGTTTCCCAACCGAAGTCCTCAAGTACCCCCAACAGTCCTGGTTTTCATTATAGCTGAACCAGTGCACAGGTGAAGTCATCAGCTGATCAGTAACCAACCTGCTCTTATCCATCAGCTGATTTTTTCACCTGTGCTCTAGTTCAGCTATAATTAAAATCAGGACTGTTGGGGATACTTGAGGACCGCGGTTGGGAAACACTGTGAAAAGCACAATTGGTCTAAGACAAAGGGCAACTTTCCAAAAGTATATCAGTCTGATCCCACCTAAACAAGGTCAGTCCAGCCCTGAAATATCAGGCAATTCTGCTCTGAACTACACAAATGGGAACCCCAGTTACGGCCTAATTTGAGCCTTGTCATTGAGGTGCAGCCATATAATTGTCATTGAGGAGCAGCTATATCCCTCTAAGCACCTGTTTCTTGATATATGTAATTCAGGTTGTTTAGGTAGACTTTCCCCAGGGTCATATTATAAATGCATACAAAAAGAGAAGCAGTCTGCCAGGAACAAACAACAGCTCGGTGGCTTGTTCTATGACCTGGTTACCACCTGGGATTAGCTTCTTTTAGCCCAATTGTGCTTTTTACAGAGAGGAAATCTCCTGAAGTATATCAGTCTGATCCTGCCTAACATGGTCAGTCCAGGCCTGAAATACCAGGAAATTTTCCTCTGAACAAGAGAAATTGTTTTAGACCTGCTTTGGGCTTCTTCAGTGAACTGAGGGTGTTGGTGGAAACCAGGCATGTACTCCTTTCCCAATGTGCTTGGAAGGATATGGCTGCATCTCTGTTCGTCTGAGGTTGCCATTTCTCTTGTTCAGGAGAATTTCCTGGTATTTAGGGGCTGAATTGGCCTTGTTAAAGGGATAGTCTAGTCCAAAATAAACTTTCATGATTCAGATAGGGTATGTAATTTTAAACAACTTTCATATTTACTTTTATCACAAATTTGTCTTTGTTCTCTTGGTATTCTTAGTTGAAAGCTAAACCTAAGTAGGCTCATATGCTAATTTCTTAGACCTTGAAAGCCACCTCTTATCTGAATGTATTTTGACATTTTTTCACCACTAGAGGACATTAGTTCATGTGTGTCACATAGATAACATTGTGTTCACGCACACGGAGTTACCTAGGAGCCATCACTGATTGGCTAAAATGCAAGTCTGTCAAAAGAACTGAAATAAGGGGACAGTTTGCAGAGGCTTAGATACAAGGTAATCACAAAGGAAAAAGTGTATTTATATAACTGTATTGATAATGCAATACTGGGGAATAGGTAATTAAAGGGACATGAAACACAAAATTTTTCTTTCATGATTCAGATAGGGAATACAATTTTAAACCACTTTCCAATTTACTTCTATTATTTAATTTGCTTCCTTCTCTTGTTATCATTTGCTTAATGGTTTATATAGGCAAGCTCAGGAGTAGTGTTCATTAAGGAGGAGTAAGAAACTATTAGTGCATTGCTGCTAACAAATGAAATAAAGAGAATGAAACAGATTAGATAATAGAAGTAAATTAGAAAGTTGTTTAAAATTGTATTCTCTATCTGAATCATGAAAGAAAATTTTGGGTTTTTTTCCCTTTAAGGGATTATCTATCTTTTTAACCCTTTAAGAACCGGGCAGTTCAGACTAAGACTTCCCCAAAAGACGAGAGTATTTTTAGCATTTTTTTGCCATCACTACATTTAAACAGAACCTATATATTGTTTTTAGTAGACAACCCATAGGATCTAGACCCATTTTGATATATTTCATGCCACCATAATTTTTTTTTTAAAACTTTTTCACAAACTTTGGGCTTCTCACTGAAATATTTACATACTGCTTGTGCAATCATAGCACAAATTATTGTAAAAGCTTTGTTGACATATATGGCTCTGCTATTGCTGTTTGGTAATGGGAAGGCTGCTAATTACAGCTGTGCACCACACTTATTATTCCCAGCAGTAAAGGGTTAATTATGTAGCATGTAAGGTTAATTTTAGCTTAAGTATAGAGGTTAGCCTCCCACCTGACACTTGCCAACCCTGATCCCTCCTTGATCCCTCTCAAACAGCCTTCTTTCCTCCCCCACCCCCCACTGGTCACCCCCATCTTAAGTACTGGCAGACAGTCTGCCAGTATGCAGTTTTACACCTTTTTTTCACCTTTTTTATTATTATTATTTCCCTTAGTGTAGGATTACCCCCTTACCTTCCCAACTCACTGATCCCTCCCAAAAAGCTCTCTAACGCTCCCCCTTCCAACTATTTCCCGCCATCTTATGTACTGCCAGCTGTCTGCCAGTACCCAATTATCTATCATTTTTTTTTAAATTTGATAATAATAACTTGTTTTCTGTAGTGTAGCTGCCCCCCTCATTACACTACCTCCATCCCCCTCCCAGTTTGATTTCTCTCCCTCTAATCCCCCCTCCACTATAAGAGCCCCCTCTCCCTCCTTCCCCCTCCCTCCTTCCCACTCACTAAAAAATAATAATGTAGTAGCAGAGTAGTCCCACCTGCTCCTGCCCCCCTCCAGTGATGGGCCACCCATCCGCCTCCCTCCTAGCCCTCACACACAACCAACGATCGTCACCACCACTGCCCGATGTCCACTTGTGGGGCATGCAGAAATAGCACAATCTCACTACTTTTAGTTAGATTGCAGCAGAGATAGGCCCAGGACAGCAGCATTGTACAGGGTACGACGCTGGTCCTTAAGGGCTTAACAACCAACAGGGCTAAATAATAAAAATTCTGGTGTAGACTGTCCCCTTAATACTACAGGGAAGTTCTTCTATGTGAAAAACACAATTATGCTAAAATAAGCTACTCCTAGGTGGTTACCCCGGCCTAAGAACAAGCCCCTGAGATGTTGTTAGTTCCTGGCAGATTGCTTCTCTTTCTCTATGTATTTAATTCTATATATGTTTCATAGTTTAAAAGTATAATGTAAGCTATATTTTACATTTTTTATTATCGAATTTAACTTTTCTATTCCATCATTAAGGGCCAGATTACAAGTGGTGTGCTAGTGATAGTTCAAGTACGCAATATCGCTGGATCACGCGAGCATCAATGCACAGCTTTGAATTACAAGTCCATGGCAAAGTGTGTTAACCAGAGAATAGTTTGCTAGAGCGCAATTTATACTTTCAATGGATATCGCAACCATGCTTGCACTCATATTACAATTTGAAAGTTACAGTTTGCACTCAAGCAAAAACTGTGCTAGAATATTTAGCATTTAAAAAGATAGGCAAGTGTTCACAGGAACAAAACAAAAACAAGATATCCGAGGTATTGCAAAGAGTCAGTTTATCAGGGCCAAGAGAATTTGCACCAGAGAGGATGATTTTTTGAGAGAAAGCAAAGATATCACACTAAGGCTAACAGAAAATGAATACATTTAAGAAAGCCTTTAAACACAACACACACAAACACTACACAGAAAAGATTTGCTGTATGGGAAATCCAAGTAGGATAGGAAGGGTCAGCCCATCTTTATCACACAATATTCTTCCTTAGTTTTATCAAGTATGTGATATAGTTAAGAAGTATTTACCCTTGCTATATAGTGATGACATACTTAAAAATGTGTTGGAGGAAGGTTGCCACTTTGTGTACTCCAAAAGTCCCACAATTGGCTATATGGTTTCACCGAGTATGCTAAGGAGTGAACCCAATAAGAGTCCATGGCTGAGCACCAATAGCACTTTCAAATGTAGCAGTAAATTTTGTAAGGCGTGTGACTACCAAATGAGTGGCAATAATTTTGTTTCATATTCAACTGGGAGTAAATTTACCACAAGAGGGTGCATCAATTGCTCTTCCACCTATGTAGTGTATTTGGTTTAATGTGCAGAGCATAAGCTACAATACGTAGGTATGACATCCAGAGAAGTGCATACCAGAATAAGAGAGCATTTGGGGTATATTAAGTATGAGAACTCTTGCTCAGCACTGGCAGGACATTTCATAGAAATTCACAACCCAAAAGTTGATAAATTCAAGTGTTCAGCCATTGAAAAGATACAGATGCCATGCAGAGGAGGCATTAAGATGAATATCTTATCTAAGCAGGAGGTGTATTGGATACTCACAATACTCAGGTTCCCATGGGATTCAACTCAGAATTTGATATAATCAACTCATTTCTAGTTTGCATTTGTGTATATATGTATTATTTTTATATTTGTTGTATTTGTTTTGATTTGCCTATGAACTTTTTTATTTTTATTTGCATTTTTATTTTCTATACATTTGTCATGAGTGTATAGATTTACATATATCTTATGGGACTTCTAGCAAAAGGAATGGGAAGGAAAGAAGGGGGAGAGTAGGAGAATGGCACCACTGGGAGAAAGATGTCCAATATGTAAAAGATTATTTGCTTGTAATGTAAATAATACTAATGGATTAGGTGCATTTATGATACTATACAATAAGAAGATGTCTAATGAAGACAAGGAAGGACAAAATGTAAGTGAAGCATATACAGGTTATAAAATAATAACCAATGCAAATATATACATATAATAAATATTACACGTAGAATCTAAGGACCAGCTCAAAAAGCTCAGGGTCTAAAAGCACTCCAGAGTCATACAATAAAATATTAAAGTAAAATATTAAAATACCATATAAGTAAAAAGACAAAATTGTTAATGAAAGAAAGTATTTGAAAAATAATGAATGAATATAGTAAGATAAAAAAATCTGTAATCAAAAAAAGAGGACTTGAGCTGGCAGAGCTGCAACTACACCCATCTATAGGAAAAAAATAAAACAAGCAATAATAGGTAAGCGCTGTTACAGCAGCAACAAGTCCCATAAGATAGAAAGAGAAGGCCTAGCCTACACAAGGTGTGTATCTGTAAAAGCACTCTTCATCTCAATCAAGGCCAATTAAATGTCGTCTAAGACTAGGGTGGGTACCTGGTGGGGAAAAATATCTATGTCCCCACTACTAAAGTAAATATCTTAGCAGAAAAGCAAGCAAAATACCCACAAGGGGAGAATGGATGGAAAAATAATTTAAAATTCAAATTTTATTAGTAAATTTTAAAATAGGAAAACAATTAAAAACAGTGAGAACAAACCAACCTATCATAAATAGTTGGGTTCAAATAGGTAGAGATGAAATTGATTCAAAGGTTATCTGGCTGTAATATTATTGTGTGTTGTAAAATATAGGTAGAATTACAAAGATGGATTGTATGGTTAAGGTTAGTTAGAGAACTACACCTCTCAATATCTGTAAATTAAGTATCTGACTGATCACTGTCAGGAATTAAATAATACAAGACTAATCTGCTATATATATAGTCCTCGGCCACTTGGTAGTACAATTAAATAGTGATGTTGTCATTAAATTTAGTGCTAGTTAGAACAATACACTGTAGCCAATATGCTATTATTAGGAGATCAAATTAATCATTATATTTGTTTCCCAAGTTTATTGTGTGATCTTAATTTGGTCACTATATAGTTAAATATAACTAGTATATTACTATATATCAATTTATTTTGATTAATCTGATACATATGTCTTAGCTCCTATTACTAGTAATATACTAGGTATATTTAACTACATAGTGACCCAAAGCAAGACACACAACAAGAGGTATTAGCATATATACCAATTTATTTTGATTAATCTGATACACATGTCTTAACTCCTATTACTAGTAATATACTAGTTATATTTAACTATATAGTGACCAAATTAAGATCACACAATAAACTTGGGAAACAAATATAATGATTCATTTGATTTCCTAATACGAGCATATTGGCTACAGTGTATTGTTCTAACTAGCACTAAATTTAATGACAACATCACTATTTAATTGTACTACCAAGTGGCTGAGGACTATATATATAGCAGATTAGTCTTGTATTATTTAATTCCTGACAGTGATCAGTCAGATACATTTAATTTACAGATAATGAAAGGTGTAGTTCTCTAACTAACCTTAACCATACAATCCATCTTTGTAATTCTACCTATATTTTACAACACACAATAATATTACAGCCAGATAACCTTTGAATCAATTTCATCTCTACCTATTTGAACCCAACTATTTATGATAGGTTGGTTTGTTCTCACTGTTTTTAATTGTTTTCCCATTTTAAAATTTACTAATAAAATTTGAATTTTAAATTATTTTTCCATCCATTCTCCCCTTGAGGGTATTTTGCTTGCTTTTCTGCTAAGATATTTACTTTAGTAGTGGGGACATAGATATTTTTCCCCACCAGGTACCCACCCTAGTCTTAGACGACATTTAATTGGCCTTGATTGAGATGAAGAGTGCTTTTACAGATACACACCTTGTGTAGGCTAGGCCTTCTCTTTCTATCTTATGGGACTTGTTGCTGCTGTAACAGCGCTTACCTATTATTGCTTGTTTTATTTTTTTCCTATAGATGGGTGTAGTTGCAGCTCTGCCAGCTCAAGTACTCTTTTTTTGATTACAGATTTTTTTATCTTACTATATTCATTCATTATTTTTCAAATACTTTCTTTCATTAACAATTTTGTCTTTTTACTTATATGGTATTTTAATATTTTACTTTAATATTTTATTATTCCCCTGGATAACGGATGCCATTTGTAGAGCACGTCCGAGGTCATCAGCTGTGAAGCAGGTGAAATCTTACAGTATCGCTGTGGCACCCCCCCAAGAAGAGCCTCCTACAGATTCCCAAAGCAGATTGGTGGACACAGAGATTGAAAGCTGTAACGACGAATGAGAACTGACTATGCACTGAGAATAATGTGTGACTAGTAGGACGCCGTGGAGGCGCAGTCATGGTTCCACAGTTATACACTGCGGTCCAGTAGAGAGAGATTGAGCATCCATAGAGGAGGAGGGGTGAGTGTGTCTAAGCCCTGCATATATGCATAATAGTAGGCTGACTCCGCTGTTTGTTTGTTTACGCTACTGACTGATTATAAGTGGATTGAGTGAACAAGAGAAACCGCTTGCTTTTGTTTTTCCAGAATATTTAGCATGACTTAGAAAAACTTTACATTCCTAAGTTCTTCACATAGAAGAAAATTTTCATATACCATACCCTTTTAACCCTTTTTAAAAGATTTTCATTAATATTTTAAATGATATATTTTTAATAAAAAGTGAATGTATGTGTGTAATACTTTATTTTAATGTGTTTTACATGTTTAGTGCAACTTTATTTTTTAACCCTTATATCTTATTTCAGATCCTAACACCTTTGGCTTTAGCACAGTTGGTCTAGCGCAGTATCCGTTTAGCGTTATCAATAACTGATTTTTTTTAAAGCATGGCCCATAAAAGTCTATGGGAAGAATGAGTTAGCATGGTTGTGATATCTGAAGTCCTGAAGTTTTTATTTTCAACTTGCAAAATGTGCTCTAATGCGGCCCCGCTAATTGTTTACATTGAGCGCAGTTAGCACCTCTAGTAATTTGGCCTAAAATTAATTAACAACATTAAAACAACAATGCTGTACACCCCACTGTCAGGGCATCTCTAAGCCATGCTTACTTTTATCCCTTACTACAACACGTTAGGTGTACACCTATACCATTGGCGTAATACTCAATTCTTAAACTCCCTATTTGCTACAACAATTTGTTAGCAATGTCTCTTACTTAACAATTATTTTACCTTACAGTGTAAATTTAAGTGTGTATGTAACACCCACTTTAGGGGTTATGTGCATACTAAAAAACCTCTATATGTGCTCTAATCTATTATACAGATAAGGTTAACATGTCTTATGATTTCTTGAATATAATAATGTTTGGTTTAATTTGAGTTAAATATTCTTTGCCAAGCATTTTAGATATTATACATAAATCAGAGGTTTAGTATCCAGACCTCGATACACCTTATTGTTAGTGTTCCTATGTTAAATAATTGGTTAATTATTTTTTATTACTTTTGTATTTGGGTTTAAAATGTACTGTAAAACAGTACTTCATACAAGAGGAGACGGGGTGGGGTGGAGGGGGGAATGCTGTTTCAGTAAGGTCTCATCTCCCAAAATTGTTATGTATAGTCAAAATCTCTGCAATTGTTACATCCCATTTGATAACATTAACCATCTAATATGAGATGATTCACACCTCCATTCAACTATTTGACACATGCTCTCTCAGCATTACCTGAGCTCGCTGTTTACTTTTCTGCTCTACATACCCCTTCCCGCCTCCTAGGTATATAGGGATACCCAAACGCAAGCGCAACCCCCCCTCCAGGTACCTCTCCATAACCTTCTATATAAACAAACCATAACTTACTGCAACATTATCTCCCATAGATTTGCTTTTCTCATATACCAGTAGGTAAATTGCCTACCCCGGTTAGGCCAGCTCCAATAGATTAGCCTCCCATTATCTGTATTTATTATGCTGTATCATTTTAAATCACCACCCATATAGTGCTCTGGGGCTACCTTATTGTCAGAGACTACACTTGCGGTTTCCCTTGCAATTTCATCATATTACAGTTTTTCCTTCATAAAAAGACCATTCCTTTATCTCTATATTTAGTAATACTTATACTATTTGGTAATACTTTACATATGGAAAGGTAGAAAAGCAAACCTCCCAACCCCCCCTTTTTCCATATATACATTTATATTACATAATGTGAGGGGGCTTAACTCCCCACGAAACGGAGCCTATTATATCGTTTACTAAAATACCTACAGGCCAAGATAGTCTTCTTGCAGGAGACCCACTGGTTTCTTGGAGATCCAGTACCAATTTGCTCCCCGTGTTCCCAGTAGTACAGCCTCATATACTAAAAAGGCAAGGGGCACGGCCATTCTGCTGCACAAAGACATAGCCTATGAGAATATACACATGGATTCAGATCCCATAGGACACTTCCTCATACTAGTTTGTAAGCTAGATGACGATCTATATACTCTAGCATCGTATTATGGCCCTAACTCCTCACAAATCAGACACTTTTCTGAGCCATCTGGACAAACTTAAGCAAGGACTCCTACTATTAGCTGGGGACTTCAACATGGTAGTTAACCCTCATCTAGACAAAAGATTGCCAAAAAACAGACAACTAGATAAAGCCACACTAGACACCTCAAAAAAATTCTACTCTTTATTGGCTCAAGCCAACCTATACGACATCTGGCTTGAGCTTGTTACTTGTTAGCCAGATGCATGCGCGAAAGGACAGCCCAGGTTAGAATCCCCTGTTTACATGCCAGGGGACATACGGTTACCAACCCAAAGGATATTGGAACGGAATTTGCAAACTATTATTGCCAACTATATAACCTTAGCTCATCGAGTGATCAGCCGGCTCCAACATATCCGCACTTTTCTTTCTGCTCTACCTTTCAAATGTTTCACACCCCAGAACATATTACGTTTCTGGATACTCCATTCACTATTGAGGATATTAGAAAAGCCATATCACAACTGAAATCGCGTAAATCTCCAGGAACAGACGGCTACACAGATATTTTCTACAAAACGTTTAGTACTCAATTGGCTCCTATACTCGCACAAGTTTTTGACCTGGCAGGGAGTGAAGGGACATTTCCTGAGGATTTTTTGCAGGCCTCTATAATAAACTTACCTAAACCTGAAAAAACACCTGATGTTTGATGTCTAAATTCAAAAACGACATAGGTCTAAAATGTGTGCAAACTATACGTGAAAATTCTAGCGGATCATTTCAATAAAATTATTCCGTATCTAGTTAACCCAGATCAAGTGGGTTTCACAATGGGACGTCAGGGCCCAGACAACACAAGGAGACTGGGTCAACAATGTGTGGCTATATCTCTTGATGCTGAAAAAACATTCGACCGAGTCAACTGGCTATACATGAGAAAAGTGCTTGATCACTTTGTTAGGTTAACATCTAATTCTAGTGTTTCTCTGTACAAATAATAAATTTTTTTAGTAGTTTATTTACATTTAGAAAATGTTTTATTTTTACTTTTATAGAAGCATTCTTAAATTACAAATGTGAAAATTCATTAGTAACAATAAATTCCTTTTCTTTATAGCTTTTTTGGTTAGTATAACCTAGTCATGTCTGCCCACAAAAAGTTTAAATAAATGAATGAGTGGCAAGTCCATAAAACAGATCAATTTAAACAATCTATCAGGGGTTCTGCTTCAAGGGATAAAGGAAGTGGAAATAGTGGGAAAATATGGGTTAACTCTTCTTGCTTCATATGTCTCGCTCAAGGATGTGCTTAATTCAATATCTTAGCTAACTGAGCTTACATGGTTTGGTAAGGATGTTGGTCTTTACACACTCTAGTTTCTGAGAGATGTCTTGAGAATAGTTCAGTTCACATTTTTGCTAACTCATCCCTTGGTGACTCTGAAGGATTCCATATTGTAAATAAGGGCTTTGTTTACAGACAGTGATGCCTGATGTCCTGAGAATCATAGATTGCTCTCATGGTGTACCCAAGAAGCAACACAGACTATTATACTCTTTTAAACACAGCATAGGAAGTCAAGAACTCATTAGCATGCACACAGCTAGATGCTTTAAATTTATAAAACAACATTTATTTTGATATAATTTATATTTATTGAATACTTTCATGGGCACTCAACATCTTTAATTACTAGACAATTTTGTTGTGTTGCTCTAGTCAGTCAAGTCTATTTTTAAAACAAATTAACATCTTTTTCACTGCAATTGTTTATTAATAGCAAGACTCCACTCAATGGTGTCTGCAGACAAGGATAGCCATGGTCATAATGTTAGTATAAAGTACATTTTGCAGTAATTAGCTAAGGTAAATGTTTGTGGCAGGGTTAGCCTTGATAAGTCAACAGGACACATTTTAAGTTCTGAGAATAAGAAAATCCTAAATTGTCTGAGCTAAATTATATGAAAAGAGAGCAAAATAAATAATGAAAGAATATTGCTGAGCTAAAACACAAAAAGATCTGCGCTACAACCCCCAGCTCAAATATATACATATATATAAAAAAAATCTCCAGTCTGTAATTCCAACTTATAATGGCAGAAGTAACATAGACAATAAAAAAATGATAGGACCTGAGCAAAGTATGAACACACAAAAGCAAGATAAATACAAGATAAATATGAGATGGCCACACAATAGATGGTAAATGTCCTTGGTGTATAAAAGTCTTTAACCAAATAGTGGAGGTGATGAAAATTTAAAATAGTATATCAGACCAATATCAAAGGATGTATAGCAACAGTACCTCAATAAGTCCGGACCGCAATGTGCGGCTATTGACAGTTTCGGGCAGTAATGGCTATACTTGTGATGCCGCTCCACCAACGCTGAACTGTTCCTCCTCTCGACTACGGTCTGTAGTCACGACTTCAAAGTACTGTCAGGTATTGATGTCACTTGGTGGTAAATATAGTGTCCGAGATGCCACTCCATTGATGCTGAGCTCTCTCCTCTCAGCCAAAGGGAATATATAGAAAACAGGAAAACAAAAGGAGCGCAAACTCGATTCATGTGAGTTTTATTGACACAGAAAAAGCACACAAAAGAAATACACTTACAAGATGTATGAAATAAAACAGCGTATACTCAATGCACACAGGCAGATAAGAGGGTCACAGAGTCTATGCAGGGATAAAAACTTTCAGTTACCCACAACGCTGGCCACCACGAATCCCACCGGGCAACCTCAGACTTCGAACTTCAGTGTTCCACTTAAATAAAATACTCCAATCGGTTGTTAAAACACAGCCTCAATGCGTTTTACCCGTTCAATGGATGGGCTTTATCAAGAGGAAATTTTCATATGAAAACATAGGCTTACCTGACACACACCTCAATGCATGGGGCAGTACGGACGTGACCTCCCTGAAAGACTTTTACTGTAGTAAGCAGTTACGACCACACACAGATATGCTGACAATACCCACGCTGACCCCCAGGTTTCAATTTGATTTATTTAGATTACGAACTTTGATGAAGTCCTGGGGCTTCTTAGATGACACACTATGAGACCGTACCCCCTTGGAGACACGATGGGGGACGAACCTCCAATTATACAAACCCCTTTCAATACACTATAAGTGCTTACTTGAGAAATTGATCCTCCCCCAAAACGATACACATGGAGGCCTGGGAGAGGGACTTAGAGCTGACATACACACCAGAAACATGGAACAGGGCAATTAGCCTAACGAAAAAAGCTACCCATTGCATCACTCTCTACGAATTGTACTTAAAGATAATCACAAGGTCGCACTTGGTGCCCACAAAATTAGAGCAAATCTTCCCTGACCACTCACCAATGTCCTGGAGACAGTGCGGGGAACTGGGAACACCCCTCTATGTCTGGTGGACATGTCCAAAACTGGAAAGTTATTGGCGCAAAGTTGAAAAGACCTGTAACGATCTAGGCTTATTGGAAGCCCTAACCCTTGCCCTTGCAATTCTACACTTAGGAATAGACAGACTCTCCAAAACCAAACAAAGCTTACTCTTATGTATCCTTGTCTCTGCTAAATTACTTATTGCTAGAAACTGGAAAAAGAGCCAACCCCCCCAGATGGCAAGGAGTAGTGGATTGCGTAAACCATGTTAAAAACTTGGAAAATTATGTCTTTAGATAGCGCAGAAAACTAAATGACCACTGCCTTATATGGGAACCATGGGAATCGCTGTGGACCCATAAAATTCCTTAGTTGGAGTGACCAGTCTGATCGGAATAGTAGCCAATAGCTGAAACCCCCCAAGCCCCCCAATCCTCATGCTGTACCAGACCTTAAGTTATCCTTTATATGTGACACTTAAGCCTCCCCCCCAGATAAGCCAGGTGCAGAGGAAGCCGGACCACCGCATGATATCAACATATAGAAGCAGAGGGGAGACTGGACAAATCTCCCCCCATAAAAGTCCATAATACTATATTGATGAAGTGTCTTAATAGACTAAACTGTTATCTTAAAGGTTACAACTTTACTGTTTATTGTGGAACAATCAGAAGACCTATAGAAAGAAAATATGTAAACAAAGGGTGACCTCTGTAAAAAAGAGGTTTTCAGAGAGGAGGTTCTCTTATTAAGCCACCTCTCGCAAAGTTTTTGGTATTCTTGAGTGCAACTTTATGTTCTCATACTATGTAATTATTTGTATCCAATAAGCTGTACGACATATATACAACCTCAATAAATGTAAGGATTCCAGTCCTGTTACCTTTTGCCTCAACTCACCTTCCTCACCTGTACTTAAGGCATCACCCCGCCCCAAACAAGTGCTTAGTTGTTGAGTATTGTTTGCTAAAACCAGTGCTCTGTTTCTTATAAGCTACATTCATATCAAGAGAAGATTTACTTTTACTACTTCAACATTTGGATTACAAATACCAGCTGCAGTTTAGTCTCATTAAGGACTGATAACAACTAGTCTCATTTCATCCTGAAGTTTACTATTCCAAGTATTACTTTATTTCAACTCTACATCTCTACAGGAATTGCTACTTAATTTCCAACAGAAGGATTCTACTTACTACCGCTACGGTATTTGTATCAATTCTAATTTACATTGGAAGCCTAAACTAAAGGCTAATTTCAAATGTCATGTTTTCTCTTGAACATTTCTAAACTGACTTTGTCTCTGAAATATTACTAACATTTGCAACGTATGTTTCATGATAATGTTATAAACTTTCTTTGATTCATTCCCATACCGGACAGTAACGGACTTTCTGTGACGTCACACAGCTTCACACATCTCAACGTGTCAGACAGCTCCTCGCCATTCAGCGTGTCTCACAGCTCTCAATACACTCACTGGTCTGTGTTCAGAGATCCACGCTGCAAACACTATTCAGTGTGCTGTGTCTCGCAGCAGGTCACGCCCCTGTCAGCACCTGCAGTCTGTGTGTCTCATATCTCTCACGCTTCAGTGCTTAATATAATGAACTCTATCTCTCTTATATGGGCTTGAGCTATACTAATGACAAAAGTCGTTATTAATATTAATACTTATTTTCAGTCTCTTATTACTTATATGGTATAACAATAATATATAACCATATAAAGTCTTACTGCATTTCCTTATAAAAATCACTCTGAGTAAATACAGTCTATGCTGATATAATAGCCTGTACTCCAGTTGTGAAAAAAATATAATTTATTTAAACTCTGCAGTTGTGATTCAAATAAGCAAGGAACCTGATATAACAACTAAGCCATATATAATGGATCCAGCAGAGCTTCCTCAAATTGTTTATAATTTAACACAAAGAGTTGATCAACTTAGTCAAGCCTTTAGAGAGTTACAATTAGAAAATGAAACTTTAAGAAAAGTCATAAAAGACACTGTCTCTACTAAACAGAGCCTTCCTGACAATCTGTCAGAACCATTTATTGCACCTCCAGATGTTTTCAATGGAGATAGGAATTTATACCGTCAATTTAAAAATGCTTGCCTGCTTAATTTCACCCTTAAACCTAGAACATACCCAAATAATAGGGTTAAAGTCCTTACAATGATAAGTTATTTAAGAGGTGAACCTCACATTTGGGCAGACACTCTCTTTGAGACAAATAATCCAGTTCTCTCATCTTTTTCATCTTTTCTGGATATCATGGATGAATTATATTATGATTCTAACCTACAGTATACTGCTGAGAAAAAGATGAGGAACCTAAAACAAGGTATCAAACCTGTTGAAAGTTACATAACAGAATTCAAGCAATATTCTATTGACTCTCAATGGAACGCCATTGCCTTAAAAAACCAGTTCAGGCTTGGACTCTCTGACGCAGTAAAAGATGAATTAGCCCGAACTGAGTTGCCTGAAACATTGGAAGGCCTTATGAAGCTCAGCAGGCAAATTGATAGGAGATTACGTGAAAGAAGATTTGAACGTCAATACCCTGAAATTGTTTACAAGAAGGATAAGGTTCTAAACCATCCCACTTCTAACAGTTCTCATACTGGTTCAACTGGTGCTGAAGCAATGGATATAAGTTTTATTAGAGGACCTCTAACTCCTGAAGAACGCATCAGAAGGAAGACTAGAGGCCTATGCATGTATTGTGCATCCTCATCTCATACTTTAAAGGATTGCCCCTCTTTGCCACAGAACAAGAAGAGTAAGTACCATACCAATCTTTCTATCCAGTTAAAGCATAACAACCCTCTTCATTGTTCTTTACTTCTCTCTCTACAGTGGGCAAATAAGCAAGTGACCATTCCAGCCATCTTGGATACAGGAGCACAAGGAAACTACATTGACAGTTCTCTGGTTTCAAAAAATAAAATACCATTGATAAAAAGTTGTCTCCTATTCTCCTTCGTGTGGTTGATGGGTCTGAGATATCATCAGGGCCCATTACACATCACATCACACCATCCCGCTCTCTGTCACCACATTAAAAACACATCATGAACATCTCACCTTTGATGTAATCACTTCTCCATTATTCCCTATAGTACTTGGGCTAGCTTGGTTACAGCTACACGAACCAGATATTAATTGGAAATCCTTAAATGTTCAATTAAATTCTGAATTTTGCCAACAGACTTGTCATAGAACCTTTTTTCACAGTTTATCCTCCACATCAGAAACTCTGATACCAGAAATGTACAAGCAGTTCTCTGAAGTCTTCAGTAAGAAGGAAGCAGACACCCTTCCCCCACACAGAATCTATGACTGCCCTATCGAATTGAAACCTGGAACCACACCACCCATCGGACATTTATACCCACTCTGTCAACCATAATTGGATCATCTAAAGACTTACCTAGATGAAAATCTAAAGAAAGGGTTTATCCATCCTTCGGTTTCTCCTGCTGGTGCAGGAATGTTTTTTGTGAGGAACAAAGACCAATCTCTTCGGCCTATCATTGACTTCAGACAATTGAACGAAATCACCATAAAAAAACTGATACCCTCTCCCCCTCATTCCTGAACTCATAGAAAGACTCAGGCATGCTCAGATTTTTACTAAATTAGATTTGAGAGGGGCATACAATTTAGTGCGTATCTGGGAGGGGGATGAGTGGCTTACCGCTTTTAGAACTAGGTATGGGTTGTTTGAATATCTAGTTATGCCCTTTGGCTTAACCAACGCAGCCGCAACTTTCCAGTTCTTTATTAATGACATTTTCCATGATCTTCTTGACACATGTGTTGTTGTCTACCTAGATGACATTCTAATCTACTCCACAAATATAGAAGAACATATCAAACATGTTAGTTGGGTTTTAGCAAGACTCCAAGTCCATCGGCTCTATGCCAAATTGGAAAAATGTATTTTTCACACCAACAAAATAGAGTTCCTGGGTTACTCCATCAGCCCGAATGGGATTCAAATGCAAGATAACAAAGTGGAAGCAGTAAAATCCTGGCCTACACCTTCATCAAGGAAAGAACTACAAAAGTTTCTTGGCTTCAGTAACTATTACAGAAAGTTCATTCGCAATTTCTCAAAAATAGCGAAACCTCTGACTAAATTAACTAGTGCTAACTGCACTTTCCAGTGGACCAAAGAACAGGATGATGCTTTCAGCTTCCTGAAGAATTCTTTTTCATCTGCTCCCATTCTGAAATACCCTGATCCAAACCTTCAATATATCCTAGAGGTGGATTCTTCAGATTATGCTCTTGGCGCTGTCCTCTCCCAAAGACAGTCTCCTAAAGAACCTCTACACCCAGTTGAGTTCTATTCAAAAATTATGACTTCAGCAGAGATCAACTATTCCATTGGGGACAAGGAACTTCTAGCCATTAAAAGAGCCTTTGAATTCTGGAGACATCTTCTTGAAGGTACCTCACTACCTATAGTGATTTACACTGATCACCGGAATTTGGAATATCTACAAAATAACAAAACTTTATCTGGACGTCAAGTGAGATGGAGTGTCTACTTTAGTCATTTCAATTTTCAAATCCTGTACAGGCCGGGATCAAAAAATGGGAAGGCAGATGCACTCTCTCAACGAGATTCAAGACCTGTACAAGAAGACTCTCCTACTAGCATTCTTCCCCCTACTCGTTTCCTTGCTATCCTATCTCAACAGGATAAGGAATACCAATCTGATCTCTCTTCAGAAGACCAAACCCTATTAGATAGTCTAAGCCTCCAGAATGGTTTTTACTTTCATGGTTCTAAACTATATATTCCAGAACGTTTCAGACAGAAAATAATCAAAGAACATTATGACCCTCCACTAATTGGTCATCCAGGTATCAAACGTACTTATGAGCTTATCGCCAGAAGTTATTGGTGGCCATCGATGAAAACCAGTATAAAGGAATATATACAACATTGTACAACTTGTACAGTATCGAAACCAGAAAGGAGACCTCCCTACGGCTATTTGATTCCTCTGGAAGTACCAGAATCTCCTTGGTCTCATTTGGGAATGGATTTTATAGTTGATTTACCACCTAGTTCAGGACAAACTACCATTTTAGTTGTTACAGATCATTTTACTAAAATGGCACATTTTATTCCTTATCACAAGTTACCCACTTCCATTGAAACAGCATACTTATTTCTAAACCACATTGTACAATACCACGGGTTACCCTCCATTTTAACTACTGATAGAGGAACCCAATTCACTTCATGCTTCTGGAAAGCGCTCACTAAAGCACTCCAAATTGATCAAAGGTTAAGCACAGCCTTCCACCCTCAGACTAACGGCCAAACTGAGAGACTCAATCAGTGGCTTGAGCAATATCTACGTTGCTATTGCTCATATCATCAAAATAAATGGACTTCTTTTCTCTCTATGGCTGAATTTGCCTATAATAATACCATTAACAGCACTACAAATTACTCTCCCTTTTTTGCCAACTATGGTTTTAACCCAAGATTCACTATCCAAACGACCTCTACACATGATTCACCATCTGTTGATGTGTTGACACAAAACATAGCTGAAAATTTCCTACACTTACGTGATAACATCAAACATGCTCAGGCTTCTCAGAAATTTTTTTATGATTTACGAAGTAGAGCTTCTCCGAAATATTCCATCGGGGACTATGTTTGGTTATCTTCCAAAAATATTAAAATGTACTTACCAAGTAAAAAAATTGGCTGGGTTGTTCCTTGGCCCATTCAAAATTCTACACATCATCAATGAAAATGCCGTCCGGCTTGACCTACCTGATTCTTTACCCATCCACCCAACTTTCCATGTATCATTATTGAAACCCTACTCAGGAGATAAGCCTGATGCACCTCTTTTACCCCCTTCTCCTATACAATTGGGCACTGATGTCTATGAAGTTTATAATCTCTTGGACTCAAGACATTATAATGGAGAATTACAGTATCTGGTCCGATGGAAGGGGTTCGCCCCCAGAGGATGACACTTGGGAACCTCATGCACACATTAATGCTCCGAAGCTTATTGCTCGTTTCCATAGACGCTATCCAAGTAGACCTAAATTCCAACCCGTGGTCGGCTTGCTTGAGGGGGGGGGGATCTGTAAGGATTCCAGTCCTGCTTTTACCTTTTGCCTCAACTCACCTTCCTCACCTGTACTTAAGGCATCACCACGCCCCAAACAAGTGCTTAGTTGTTGAGTATTGTTTGCTAAAACCAGTGCTCTGTTTCTTATAAGCTACATTCATATCAAGAGAAGATTTACTTTTACTACTTCAACATTTGGATTACAAATACCAGCTGCAGTTTGGTCTCATTAAGGACTGATAACAACTAGTCTCATTTCATCCTGAAGTTTACTATTCCAAGAAGTATTACTTTATTTCAACTCTACATCTCTACAGGAATTGCTACTTAATTTCCAACAGAAGGATTCTACTTACTACCGCTACAGTATTTGTATCAATTCTAATTTACATTGGAAGCCTAAACTAACGGCTAATTTCAAATGTCATGTTTTCTCTTGAGCATTTCTAAACTGACTTTGTCTATGAAATATTACTAACATTTGCAACGTATGTTTCATGATAATGTTATAAACTTTCTTTGATTCATTCCCATACCGGACAGTAACGGACTTTCTGTGACGTCACACAGCTTCACACATCTCAGCGTGTCAGACAGCTCCTCGCCACTCAGCGTGTCTCACAGCTCTCAATACACTCACTGGTCTGTGTTCAGATATCCACGCTGCAAACACTATTCAGAGTGCTGTGTCTCGCAGCAGGTCACGCCCCTGTCAGCACCTGCAGTCTGTGTGTCTCATATCTCTCACGCTTCAGTGCTTAATATAATGAACTCTATCTCTCTTATATGGGCTTGAGCTATACTAATGACAAAAGTCGTTATTAATATTAATACTTATTTTCAGTCTCTTATTACTTATATGGTATAACAATAATATATAACCATATAAAGTCTTACTGCATTTCCTTATAAAAATCACTCTGAGTAAATACAGTCTATGCTGATATAATAGCCTGTACTCCAGTTGTGAAAAAAATATAATTTATTTAAACTCTGCAGTTGTGATTCAAATAAGCAAGGAACCTGATAATAAAAATTACCTTTAAAGAAAACAAACAAAAAAAACATAGGTAATGTTCACCTTTATAAAGGATTAGAGAACCAATAAACTGAAGGGGCGTGTACAGGTAAGCACGCCTCTCAGGTAGTTGTGTTGAAATTAATGCTACATTTTCCAGTCAGCATAAAAGATATATGCAATGTGTAAATAAACAGAATGAAATTGATGGTAAATCATAACACAGCGCATTGTGAATAGAATGACAAAATAAACAACATTAATAATATATAATACACAATGTATAGTACACAAAATGTAAACAAATGCGCTCCACATATTAAATAGTATAATTAAATATATAAAAAAATCTAACCTAAAAAGAGGATTCATATGCCTAAAGCTAATATGAATCTGAATCTAAAAACAGACCTACCAAGTTCTTTATAAAAATAAGAACTCACAGCATGACTAAGTAGGCATAAACACCTGAAGGTCAGATGATAACAACCAACCCATTAAAGATGGTATTTACAACCTCTAAATTATCATAGTAGATAGGTAAACTAATGGCTTACATATGGGCTGTAACATCTATGTCTATATTTAGACCTAAAGGATATAGAAATTTAATTTTATATACTTACAGAATCTCAATAGTCTGTTCCTTTCTTTAGGAGGAACCCAGTCAATGATCTGTATTTTGAAACTGATCGGATTACAATTATGACATTCCGAAAAATGTCTGGGTACACTGTGTTTGGTAATTTTTTCTTTTATATTTTACCTATGTTCATAAAACCTCTTTTTTATTTTCATTTTAGTACGGCCCACATAGAACAGGCTACACCCACATACTAAAAGGTACACTACAAAATTGGAATTGCAGTTGGTCCTAATTTTAATATTAAATCCCTCTGAATGATTTGAATTTTGAAATCTAGGGGATTTGTTGATGTTTTGACACAACACACTTGGTCTTACCACATTTCATGGTACCTCTCCCCCCAGCTAGCCAATTAGTGGCTTGTGAGCTACTATTGATTTTTTTTTTATGCTGGCTTTTAAGCTTACTAGGGGCTAACATATTTTTAAGATTCCTTCCCCTCTTAAAGGTAACTAGAGGTTGATCTCCAATGTGACTCCCCAGTATGGGGTCCACTATTAGAATAGGCCAGTGTTTCTTGAGGATGCCTTTGATTTTGCTAGCACCCTCATTACCCATCCTGTTCCGTAGTGGGTTTCTGATTCGATGATAATAGTTCAGCCCTATTCCTACAAAATGCTTTCTCTTTTTTTTCTTTTAACAATTTTTCATCATACCCCTTCTTGAGGAATTTCTTTTCTAGTATCTCAGCCTCTCTTAGGAAATTATTTTCATGTGTACAGTTCCTTCGCATTCTTAGATATTGACTATAGGGAACAATCCTTATCCAGCTTTATTTATGTGTGCTGGAATAATCGATAAAACTATTTCTCTCTGTGGGTTTTCTGTAGTTAGTTACCGCTATCAGGCTATTTTCATCACTATATAATGTGAAATCCAAGAACGTAATAGAGGTCTTGGAATTTGTGCCTAAGAATTTCAAATTTAATTAATTATTGTTAATATATTTATAGAAAGCTTGTATATCTATCTCACTTCCTCTATACAGGATAATAATATTGTCAATGAACTGAATTAATAATATTGCTCTCAAATGGGTTATTGAACCAAATATATTCTAAATGATTCATATATAGGTTTGCATATGAAGGGGCAAACGTGGTCACCATAGCTGTTCCTCGTGTTTGTAGGTAATAAATATCCTCAAATAAAAAGTAATTATTGTTTAAAATGAATATGATGCTATCAACAAAGAATTGAGAATGAAGGCCAGAAATATGACATCTGGATAATTCAGTCTCCACAGCCTTAACACCTGCAATATGTGGAATGCAGGTGTAAAATGCACATCACATGTAATCCAAAACATGTCTTGTTCCCATTTGATACCTTCAAATAATTTGATCACCTCCTGTGTGTCTTTCAAATATGCATTCATATTTCTGACTACCGATTGTAAATATGAGTCCACATATTTGGAGACGTTGTCATAAAGAGAGCCAATACCAGAGACTATTGGTCTCCCAGTGGGATTGACTGCATCTTTGTGCACCTTAGGTAGATGGTAAAACAAAGGTGTTATGGGGTGGGTGTGGCCTGTTCTATGTGGGCCGTACTAAAAGGAAAATGAAAAGTGTACAATATAAAAGAAAAATTGAACAAACACAGTGTACCCAGACATTTTTTGGAATGTCATAATTGTGATCCAAGTATAAAAATACAATTCATTGACTGGGTTCCTCTTAAAGGGACAGGAAACACACATTTTTTTCTTTCATGATTTAGAAAGATCATGCAATTTTAAACAGCTTTTTAATTGACTTCGTTTACTTAATTTGCTTTATTCTCCTGATATCCTTAGCAAATTAGATATTAGAAGTAAATTGAAACGTTGTTTAAAATTGTATTGTCTTTCTGAATAATGAAAGAAAAAATCTGGGTTTAATGTCCCTTTAAAGAAAGGGACAGACTATTGAGACTCCGTAAGTTGGAAACCCTGTGGATACATAAAATTAAATGTCTATATCCTTTAGGTCTAAATATAGACATAGATGTTGCAGCCCATATGTAAGCCATTAGTTTACATATCTACTATGAGAATTTAGAGGTTGTAAATACCATCTTTATATTGGTTGGATTGTTATCATCTGACCCAATTTCTGAATGCGACCTTCAGGTGTTTATGCCTACTTAGTCATGCTGTGAGTTCTTATTTTTATAAAGGACTTGGTAGGTCTGTTTTTAGATTCAGATTAATATTAGCTTTAGGAATATTAATCCTCTTTTTAGGTTAGATTTTTTATATATTTTTTAATTATACTATTTAATATGTGGAGCACATTCGTTTACATTTTGTGTACTGTATATTGTGCATTTTAATGTTGTTTATTTTGCCTTTTTATTCACATTGCACTGTGTTTATGATGTACCATCAATTTGATTCTGTTTATTTACACATTGCATATATCTTTCACGCTGACGAGAAAATGTAGCTTAATTTCAACACAGCTACCTGAGAGGCGTGCTTACCTGTACACTCCCCTTCAGTTGGTTATCTAATCCTTTATAAAGTTGAACGTTACCAATGTTTTCATATGAAATTTTCCTTTTTATAAAGCCCATCCGTAGAATGGGTGAAACGCGTTGAGGCTGTGTTTTAATAACCAATTGTAGTATTTTATTTATTGCCTAAGTGGAACACTGAATTTCAAAGCTGGAGGTTACCCGGTGGGATACGCGATGGCCAGCGTTGTGGGTAACTGACAGTTTTCATACCAGCATAGACTTTGTGACCCTCTTATCTGCCTGTGTGCATTGAGTATATGCTGTTTTATTTCATATATCTTGTAAGTGTATTTCTTTTGTGTGCTTTTTCTGTTTCAATAAAACTCACTTGATTCGAGTTTGCGCTCCTTTTGTTTTCCTGTTTTCTACATATTGCTGAGTTGTTCAATTCCGCTTAACGAAATATTTAATATAAAAATCTCAAGATTTTCACTACCCCTTTAAGTGATGTCATGATAAAACACGTTTTGTGAGA
This sequence comes from Bombina bombina, assembly GCF_027579735.1. Taxonomy (NCBI): domain Eukaryota; kingdom Metazoa; phylum Chordata; class Amphibia; order Anura; family Bombinatoridae; genus Bombina; species Bombina bombina. Next base: position 845,094,877 of record NC_069499.1, on the reverse strand, counting down.
TTTAAATATGTAAATAGTTTGTTATAAATACGTTTAACAATAAAAGTAGATTACTTTAATTTTGTAGCCTAATATGTTATCACCAAAACATATTTTAAATATGTGTAATGAAAATATCGTACACTTTATGCTTTTAATGTCATCTCTCTCCCCAGGCGATTAGTGCAGAGGCTGGTTTCTCAAGTCACTCGCATATAATCTGGGCCCAAGGGAGAGGTCATCATATAATCTATCCATACATGGACCAGGTCCATAACTGGGCACATATTTTGTCTTCTTAAATTACTGTTGGATCCTTCAGGTAGTTCTTTACAGAACTCACTCTTTTGACCCTGATCATGAGGATGAGTTAGAACACATAAGCAGAGAAAACAATGTATGGCAACTTGTGTTGTAGAAGTCTGTTATAATCATGCCCTTTAAACCAAATGTCTTAATGTATTGCCCCATATCTCCTAATTCTTGCAATGGAACTACACAAATAAAATTAATATCACACACACATATACACAGTAAGAATAGTAGTTAGGCAATCTGAGTTCACGGAAAGAAGTGTAATGCCGAATATGGAGGTGAATATTAGCACTGCGGAACCTGTTGGCACTCTACATATTAACAGATGATAATAAAAAAATAATAATAATAATGGAGGGAAGGATGGAAGGTAAGTTTGGGTTGCGAGAATAGACAAATTAAGAGTAGGAGTAGTTCTAGCTTCTTACATATGGAGAAACGAAATGGGGCAGATTCAAGGGGAACATATAGAAAGGAGGTAACGTGCATAATGTGCACAACAGAAAAATATGGACAAAATATTATGCATATATTTACCAAATTCCTTTATTGCAGATGGATTATTCTTTGTACTGGTGAATTAGCCAGTCAAATGCTTCACGTTACCTAAAACCTTTCATGATGATGCACTAGGAGTGTACCCAATGGGCTCAATGTGTTAAGCAAAGAATATTGCTTGTGATCCCTTGAAGGGTATTTTTGTTTTGTGTACTTTTGAGTTTTAGAGTTGTACTTTGTGTCTGTCCATCCCTCTCTACAACCTCTCTCTCTTTTTCTCTCTCTGGCATGGTGTTTTTTTTTGGTAGCATCCTTTGGGCTCCTTGTATGATGTTCCTGTATTTTTTTGAACTTCCTCCTCCCGTGCCTCCACTGTCTTCCTTGTCCTCCCTCTTTGACACCTACTGTGACTGATTGAACTACTCATTGTGGACTCCCTCCTGTAGTGGCCAGTTGGCTAAACTGTAGATTTCCTAATGGACTGGTCTTTGGCATGGCCCTTGGTCTTCTCTTGCCTGCCTCTTGCCTCTTTGCATGCTTGTGTCCACTGTCCATTGCTACTTTTCTCCTCTTTGTAATAATAATGTTGCTTACTCTCAAGCCATTTTTTTTAGTAACATCTCTCCTGTCTGCATTGAACTGCATCAAAAATGGTTGCTTAGCATTATTGTATTTATGGTGTGCAACAATGTTGCATTTTGGTAATTTAGTGTTTTGTGATAGGCTGTGAAGTTGAGATGAATGTGATGTCATGTTAAAATTGTGCAAATCAGTCATGTTGATTTGAGTGCTTTTGTATATTGATTCTGGTGTTTGTTAATCAACATTCAGTATTGTTCGGGTGCCGTTACTGGAAAATGTAGATTGAGTCTCATGGCAGTTATTAAGCATGTCTGTGTTTAACTTGGTAAGATTGTGATCACTTTGAAGAAGAAAAAAAAGGGGAAAAAAAGAAAAAAAAAATGAAAAAAAAAGAATAAAAAGGCTGTTTACTTTTTCTGATATTAAAAGAGACTCGACTTAAATGTGTATAATATTGTTATAAACTGTTGCTACTATTTACTTTTCATCAATTTATAAGATTGTTGGCAAATAAATGATTATATTCTATTCATAAGTCGATTTCAGAAGTGTCATAACAATTTTGAAAATCTTCATATACAGGTTCTTTTGAGACTTGCTCAGACAAATTGAAACACCAAAGAGAAGCTACAGAAGCAAACCTTGCTAAAAAAAAGTTTCATATCCAATTTTTTTCTAAGTATAAAAAAGAAAATATACAAGGAATTTTTCATGGTGCAAAGGTATCAGATGACAATGAACAAACAAATACAATCAGCAGTGTAAAAATCTAACCATCAATTATATTCACAAAGAGTGACTAAAGTGTAATTTATCTTACCAAAAGGGAAATAAGAGAATATTCCTGTTTGCTATTTTAATAGCCTGGGAAAAAAAACTATTCAGAACACGATTTGTCTGTGTTTATAAAACTCTTAACCTTGGCCTACGATAAAAAAAAGGATGATTAAAATAACAATGGCCAAGGTGAGATTAATCAGATAAACTTTTTCTGACTCTCTTAATCATCCTTGAAAAGTAAATGCCCTTAAGAGAAATAAGTTGACACCCAATGATTTTTTTTTCCGCAGATCTCACAATTCTGTGTATTTTTAATGTTAATGTAGCAGAGCTATATCAGGTTAAAATAGAGGATGATAAAACTGATTCGATGATGGCTGAATAAAAAAAAACAGTTTTTGAGACAGGTCAAATTTTTTTAAGTTGCCTTAAAGGGACACTGAACCCAAATTTTTTCTTTCATGATTCAGATAGAGCATGCAATTTTTAGCCACTTTCTAATTTATTCATATTATCAATTTTTCTTCGTTCTCTTGTTATCTTTATTTTAAAAAGAAGACATCTAAGCTTTTTTTTTCATTCAGACCTCTGGACAGCACTTTTTTATTGGTGGATGAGCTTATCCACCAATCAGCAAGAACAACCCAGGTTGATCAACAAAAATGGGCCGGCATCTAAACTTACTTTCTTGCATTTCAGATAAAGATACCAAGAGAATGAAGAAATTTTGATAATAGGAGTAAATTAGAAAGTTGCTTAAAATGCCATGCTCTATCTGAATCACGAAAGAAAAAATTTGGGTACAGTGTCCCTTTAAGTACAAACGTTGTTGAGTCTTTTTTAAATATAGTAAAAATTTTAATGGCCCATTTGAAATCATGTTGAATCGTTGTGCCAGGAATTTGTACAATGTAATTCGTTCTACTGTGCAATCTTTAATTTTCAGAGAAGAAGGTGATTGAGACTTTTTTTCTAAAACCAATTACCATCTCTTTAGTTTTATGAACATTTAATTCTAAATAGTTTGCTTCTGTTATGAATATTATCCTTTCCTATTTCAGTAACGTACCCGCAAAGTGTATTATGTGTTAAGACACAATAAATATTATGGAACTTCCATATCATTTTGTTAATGTAACTCAATATATATAAAATAACTGTTACCAACTTTGCAGGAGCAATTAGTTTAAATTAATAACACCCTGAATTATTTCATTTGCAAAGAAAAATTAATATAAAAGCTGAATCCTTTTAGTTCTGATTTGTCTATTAATTAAACTGAGACCAGTTCAATAAACAAGCATAGTTTATTAAAAGAATTATTGGACATAATAATATTTGAATAAAGCAAATCAATAAAAATACATCATTACAATGATTTAATGATTATCAGGTTAGAATTTATGAAAACAGTTACTAAATTATGTTATTTGCAGTAACTTATGTGTTTAATAGAGGAGCAGAAATGTTTATTATCTTACCAGTTATTTAAATTCTTAGCATAACAATCATGGCAAAACATTAGAAAATTATATTATTACCAGGTTCTTAATTGACCCAGTGTTATTGTTGATAGATAAGACCAGGTTAACAGGAATTATGATATTTGCACTCTACTCATAATCTCATAATACCAGCACACACAATTGTGAGCTGGTATTAAACGTGACCCGCAATGCGAACACGATCTCGCGTTTGCAATGGATGGAAGCTTTGCGCTTATGAGTGCGCACTTCCATAGGCTCCAATGGGAGCCTCGTTCTTATGCCATCAATATATACTGTATGTATATGAATATATACATATATGTATGTGTTTATGTGTGTATATACACATATTAACACATACATATATATGTTTATAAGCATAGCAAACACACAGTTCCCCATAGGCTGAAATGTAAAGGTAGTTTAAAGTGACCTGCTCACTTTAACCCCTCCTAACTACTTCAAGCAGTTAATATTTAAAAAAATAAAAATTATACTCTTTTTTTTAATTTTAATAAACTTCACTACACTGTATTTTGGGGGCAATTGGGGGATTTTTAGAAAATTAACCAGAGATATGGGGGGGGGGGGGGGCGATTTATCAAGGGCCGAATGGACCCTGATGCTCCTGTTTCCGCGTAAGCCTTCAGGCTCACCAGAAACAGCAGTTAAGAAGCAGTCTTAAGACCACTGCTCCTTTACTGGTACGCTGCCTCTGAGGCTGTGGTCTGCAATCCACCCGATTGTGTACATTAAGGTTGACACCCCCTGCTAGCGGTCAATTGGCCGCGAATCTGCAGGGGGCGGCATTGCACAAGCAATTCACCAGAACTGCTTGTGCAATGTTAAATCGCTGTTGGCATGACCTGTTGGGGGGTCTTTGTATTTTTTTTTTAGGTAAAAGAGCTGATTTCTTTAGAGCAATGCCCTACAAAAGGCCAGAGTGACGTAATTCGGGCTGAGGTTGTGTGTTCCTTGATGGATCAGACACTGCCTGCCACTTACAGCATGTTTTTAGTCTCTCTATAACATCTAGGGCAGCGACTCTTTTTCTATGTGACTGATTTCTATTTCACTGTCAACCAATGTTGAACCTCACAAATGTTTATAGAATAACAGACTTACTGGAACCATATCTGAATAGCATGGGGATATTTATACCAATTATATAATGATAGGAAACATGCAGCTATGTTGGGGACCTTGACTATCATAATAACTAAATATGAATTATTGTTTTAAAGTACAAAAACTTCACTGTAAGCAATTATATTGTCAGGGTTTTTTCCCTGTTTTGTTTGCCATGTGCTGCTGGCAGCCATTTTACTCACCTCTCTTGCTGACTATGGTGCATTGTGGGGGATGCTGCTCATTTCCTGCACTTCCTTTTATGGCCAGACTGGTGTGCATCATCTGTGTGAGACAGGATGCAGTCTCAGAATTGTGATGTCATCACTTATTATTTAAAGGGCCTCTGTTCAGTATGCTTTGCCTTTGCGTTGTCTCAGACCTGTTTGTGAGAGTTCCTGTGTATTACCTGGCTGTCTGACGTCCTTCCTGGTTCCTGATCCCTGGCTTGTTCCTGACTGTTTTCCTTGTTCCTGATTCCAGTTCGTCTGACTATTCACTTTGGCTCCTGATTCGGCTCGTCTGACTACCAGCTCTGGTTTTGACTCCTGGCTTGTTATTTGACTTGTGGACTTTTTATTATTTTTTTTGTTATTAATAAAGGTGTGATTATTTTTACACTTCTCGTCTCAGTCTGATTCCTGGCACCCTGACATTACGCAAAGGCCATGAATCCTGATGGTGCTAATAATCACCTTTACCTGCCATCATTTCCAGGATGGGGGAACAGGATCACCGCTTGGATCAATTTGCACTAGCCCTGCAAACCCTGCTGACTCACACTTCACATTTGGACCAAAGTGTCCCACAAGTTATGGCTGCTCCTGTTTCCGCTGCTGCACCTAGTCCTACCAGGAGCATGTCCAGTTCTGCATCTCTACCTCAGCGATATGGAGGTGATCCTATTCAGTACAGAGGGTTTTTGAACCAGGTGGGCATTTACTTTGAGTTGTTACCTCAGGCGTTTCCCTCTGACAGAGCTAAGATGGGATTTCTCATCTCGTTACTCTCTGACACAGCTCTTGCCTGGGCTAATCCCTTGTGGGAGACTAATAAACCTGTGATTTCAAATTACCCTGAATTTATGGCCTCCTTTCGAAGGGTATTTGATGTTCCGGCTCGCTCCTCCTCTGCTGCTAAATGACTCATGTCCATTCAGCAAGGTACAAGATCTGTTGCTCAGTATGCTATTGAGTTCCGTACGCTTGCCGCAGAGGTTGTTTGGAACAATGAAGCCCTTGTTGCCGCCTTCTTTCATGGGTTCTCTGATGCGATTAAAGACGAAGTTGCTGCCAGAGATTTACCAGAGGATCTCGAGGCATTGGTGTCTTTTTTTATCCTAATTGACATCAGACACAGAGAGAGGCCCTCTTTCAAGGAGCGCTTGCAGAAGCCTCCTGTTCTGTTGTCTCCTACGTGTTCGTTCCCACCCATGCCTCCCTCTACTCCCATGCCCCCTGGTCCCGAGTCACCAGGTACCGCTGAGCCGATGCAGTTGGGATTCACGTGTCTCTCCGCTGCGGAGAGGGCCTTTAGGAGGAGGGAGGGGCTCTGCCTCTATTGTGGGTTAAAGGGCCACCTTCTGAAGTCTTGTCCTACACGGCCGGGAAACGCTCACACCTAAGGTCATGTCGGGGGCAGACCTTGGGTGGTTTATCCTTGTCCCCGGAACCGCTTAAGGAGAAACTTTTGGTCACGGTTGTCCTTTCCTGGGTGGACTCTTCCATAGTCACCCAGGCTCTTGTTGACTCCAGTGCTGTGGGCTATTTCATTGACAGTGCTTTTGTATCAAAGCACTCCATTCCTGTTTTGCCTCAGTCCGTTCTGCTTTCTATTGAGGCCATTGATGGCAGGCCCCTTCAGCCCGCACTCGTTACTCATGAAACTGCTCCGTTGTCCATGGCTGTTGGGGCTCTCCATTTTGAAACCCTCCAGTTCCAGGTGATAAACTCTCCGCATTTTCCGGTTGTTCTGGGTTATCCCTGGCGTCTCGACTGGTGCAGGACCGAAATTTTGTCATGGTCCCCGCAATGTATTTCCACTTGCCTTCGGAAACCAGTTAAAGTCTTGTGCACTTCTTTGGTGTCTCAATTGCCAGAGGAGTACCGAGAGTTCCTAGACGTTTATGACAAGGTGCGTGCCGGTACGTTGCCTTCTTACCGGTCTTACGATTGCGCCATAGACCTGCAACCCGGAGCCATTTTTCCTCGGGGCCGGGTTTACCCTCTGTCTTTTGCAGAGAATTGTGCTATGGAGGAGTATGTTGCTGATGCTCTGTCGTGGGGATCATCCGCAAATCCTGCTCTCCTGCAGGGGCTGGCTTCTTCTTTGTAAAGAAAAAGGGGGGCGAGTTAAGACCATGCATTGATTATAGGGGTCTTAATCATCTTACCATTAAGAATGCTTACCCTATTCCGCTCATTACGGAACTCTTTGACCGCCTCAAGGGAGCTACGGTCTTTACTAAACTTGATTTGAGAGGAGCGTACAATCTAGTTAGGATCAAGGAGGGCCACGAATGGAAAACAGCGTTTAACACCAGGAGCGGGCATTATGAGTATCTTGTAATGCCCTTTGGCCTATGTAATGCTCCTGCTGTTTTCCAGGAATTTATTAATGATATCCTACGATATATGTTGCAACAGTGTGTTGTGGTGTACTTAGACAACATCCTCATACACTCACCCACACTTGAGGCTCATCGTTCTGTTACACAGGTTCTTCAGAGACTATGTGAGAATGGCCTGTTTTGTAAACTCGAGAAATGTGAGTTCCATCAGACTCAAGTAACCTTCCTAGGTTATGTTATCTCTGTTGCAGGGTTCTCCATGGATCCTGACAAGTTATCTGCAGTTCTGCAGTGGCCTTGCCCAGTTGGTCTTCGGTCTATTCAATGTTTTTTGGGGTTCGCCAATTACTATAGAAAGTTTATTAAAAACCTTTCTTTCTTGGTCAAACCTATCACAGACATGACCCGTAAAGAGAATGATCCACTCCATTGGTCACCTACTGCCATTAAGGTTTTTGATAGTCTTAAGACTGCCTTTGCTGCCGCTCCAGTTCTGGCTCATCCTAACCCTGTCCTGCCTTTTGTTCTTCAGGTCAATGCGTCTGAGACTGGAGTAGGTGCCCTCTTGTCTCAACGTCCTTGTCTCAACGTCCTCAACGCATCCGTGTGGTTTCTTCTCTAAGAAATTGTCTCCAGCGGAGTGCAATTATGAAATTGGCGACAGGGAATTACTGGCCATAATTTTGGCACTCAAGGAATGGAGGCATCTTCTTGAGGGTACTAGCGTGCCAGTGCTCATTCTTACTGACCACAAGAATTTAACTTATCTATCTGAAGCAAAACGTTTGTCGCCCGACAGGCCAGATGGGCGCTATTTTTGTCTCGGTTTTATTATGTGATCTCCTACCTGCCTGGTAGTAAGAATCTTAGGGCTGATGCCCTCTCTTGACAATTTTCGCCTCTGTCCAAGGAGGAGTCTGTACCTACTCCTGTTATACCTCCTGACCATATTTTAGCTACCATATGTACTAATTTGACTTCTCCCTTGGGGGAGGAGATCCTGGCTGCACACACCAATGCACCTCCTGAGAAACCAGTGGTAAGTGTTTTGTTCCTGAGAATTTTTGATCTAAACTTTTGCACACTTACCACTATCCTAAAGCCGCAGGTCACCCAGGCAAGAACCAAATGATTTGGTCTGTCACACGATAATTCTGGTGGCCAGGTCTTCGTTCTGATGTTGCTGCGTATGTTGACTCCTGCTCAGTTTGTGCACAGAATAAGACTCCTCAACGTCTTCCTGTGGGTCTTCTTCAACCTATTGCTAATGGTGAGCATCCTTGGACACATCGTTCCATCGACTTCATTGTCGAGCTCCCTGTTTCAAATGGCAATACTGTTATCCTTATGGTGGTTGACCGTTTTTCTAAAATGTCACATTGCATTCCCTTGATGAAGCAGCTTTCCTTCTCCTCGGCCTATCACCCTCAATCCAATGGGGCTGCAGAATGGTCTAATCAAGCTCTGGAACAGTTCCTCCATTGCTATGTCTCAGATCACCACAATAATTGGTCTGAACTGTTACCTTGGGCAGAGTTTGCTCGTAATAGTGCTATTAATGCTTCCTCCAAGTTATCCCCGTTCATGGCGAATTATGGTTTTCAACCATCCTTGTTGTTCATGTCTCAGGGTATTCCGGCTTTGGAGGAGAATCTCCGGCAACTCTGTTCTACGTGGATGCAGGTTCAGGATTGCCTTCATCGTTCTATGCAGCGCCAAAAGTTTCAGGCTGATCGTAGGCGTCTGCCCGTGCCTTCCTACCAGGTTGGTGAGAGAGTTTGGCTGTCCTCCCGCAACTTAAACCTTTGTGTGCCTTCCAATAAACTGGCTCCCCATTATTTTGGTCCTTTTCGAATACTCTGATGGGTCAATCCTGTGGCCCACGCTCTTGACCTTCCTCCTGCAATGCCCATCTCCAATGTTTTTCATGTCTCACTCTTGAAACCATTGGTTTGTAATCGGCTTACCACTGTGTTGCCTCGTCCCCGTCCTATCTTTGTTGACAACCATGAGGAGTATGAGGTCAGCAGCATTATTGACTCTCGTATGTCCAGGGGCCGTGTACAGTATTTGGTTCACTGGAGGGGCTACGGTCCGGAGGAGCGTTCTTGGGTTCCCTCCTCTGATGTTCCTGCTCCCGCCCTCCTCCGTGCCTTCCATGCCCGTTTCCCTAATAAGCCTTTTGTCCTCCTGCGGGGGAGGGGTCGTTGAGGGGAGGGTACTGTCAAGGTTTTTTTCCTTGTTTTGTTTGCCATGTGCTGCTGGCAGCCATTTTACTCACCTCTCGTGCTGACTATGGTGTATTGTGGGGGATGCTGCTCATTTCCTGCACTTCCTTTTATGGCCAGACTGGTGTGCATCATCTGTGTGAGACAATATGCAGTCTCAGAATTGTGATGTCATCACTTATTATTTAAAGGGGCTCTGTTCAGTATGCTTTGCCTTTGCATTGTCTCAGACCTGTTTGTGAGAGTTCCTGTGTATTACCTGGCTGTCTGACGTCCTTCCTGGTTCCTGATCCCTGACTTGTTCCTGACTCTGCTGTTTTCCTTGTTCCTGATTCCAGCTCGTCTGACTATTCACTTTGGCTCCTGATTCGGCTCGTCTGACTACCAGCTCTGGTTTGGACTCCTGGCTTGTTATTTGACTTGTGGACTTTTTATTATTTTTTGCTATTAATAAAGGTGTGATTATTTTTGCACTTCTTGTCTTAGTCTGATTCCTGGCACCCTGACATATATACTGAAAAGCAACACTAGTTAATAGTTACATATTAATACTGATTAATAATATATATATGTATATGTGTACCTGAATATGCAAGTAAATACACATGATCTATTTTACGCCTACATAATATAGCACAGACATATGTGATTAATATCAAATGGGTGAATTTTCCCTGATAATTGTCCTGACACTTCACTCTGTTACCAGCCTGTCTACTTTAATGTTCTAGTTCAATTCATCTTCATCTGATGTCTGCAAATTTCAATAACTTCACAAATTAATTTGCAGAAGTGCAACTGTTTGGTATATAAGGAATAGAGCAAGCGAGAAAGAACACAACCCTGTGAGTATTGAGGATGACAGGGTCGGAAATAAGCCCGCTCACTTTAACAAATTGTTTCTTATTAGCTAAAAATCTATAAAGCCATTGGCAAATGGAAAAGGGCACATTAAGTTGGATTAGTATCATCATCCACAGATCTATTAGATCTTTTTGCGAACTGTAGTGGATCTTGAAGGGTGTCAGTCAAGGCTTTTAGATAACAGATGTAAGAGAAATAGGCCTGGAATAATTAATGCTCAAAATATCTTGTTTTCTCAAAACGGGCTGGTATGACACATTGTATTAAGTACTGCTTAAAAAGATCAGTAAAAATATGTGCATGTTTGTAAGCACAATGTTTGTGTAGCAGGAGAAATATTGTCATGGCCTGGTGCTTTCTTAGGCTTCTGAATATTAATAATATAGAGTTTTCTTGTTGTTCTGTGACAGAAAAAGTATTGACTTCAGATTTTAAATCAGATATAACTTTTACAGAAGGCCTCTGCTCATCAAATCTAGAGTAGAAGTTGTTTAATTGGTTAGGTAATAAAGTTATATTAGCTGAAGAATTTGGTTTATAGTTTGTAATAGACTAGAGACCTTTCCAGACCGTAGTACAGTCATTTGCAACAAAACTTTGTTCAAGTTTACCGAGTATTTAGCTTTTTAAATACTTCTTTATCGCCATTCCTATAAGCTTTTTCTTTAACACAGGGTGGCTTCCTTTGCTATAGAGTGAACCTCAACCAAGGTTTATTATTATGGAATTTACGTACAGACTCTGTTGAAATACATACTTCTTCATAAAAACTGATATAAAAGGTGAGCATAGCAGCATAATTATTTAAATTTCCATAGCTATTACAAAAGATACTCAAATTGATAGATTCAAAGCAATCCTTTAATTTCTCAATATTATCCTCTGTCCATAAATGCACTGATTTGACTTCAGCTTTGAAAGATTTTAACTGTTGCTTATAAGAAGGAACACGATGAATAAGTGAATGATCAGAATTGCGAAAAGGAGCACGAGAAACAGCCTGATATGCATTTTTAATTACACAGTAGCAGTGCATCATCTGTGTGAGACAATATGCAGTCTCAGAATTGTGATGTCACCACTTATTATTTAAAGGGTCTCTGTTCAGTATGCTTTGCCTTTGCATTGTCTCAGACCTGTTTGTGAGAGTTCCTGTGTATTACCTGGCTGTCTGACGTCCTTCCTGGTTCCTGATCCCTGGCTTGTTCCTGACTCTGCTGTTTTCCTTGTTCCTGATTCCAGCTCGTCTGACTATTCACTTTGGCTCCTGACTCGACCCGCCTGACTACCAGCTCTGGTTTTGACTCCTGGCTTGTTATTTGACTTGTGGACTTTTTATTATTTTTTTGTTATTAATAAAGGTGTGATTATTTTTGCACTTCTTGTCTCAGTCTGATTCCTGGCACCCTGACATATATACTGACAAGCAACACTAGTTAATAGTTACATATTAATACTGATTAATAAGATATATATGTATATGTGTACCTGAATATGCAAGTAAATACACATGATCTATTTTACGCATACATAATATAGCACAGACATATGTGATTAATATCAAATGGGTGAATTTTCCCTGATAATTGTCCTGACACTTCACTCTGTTACCAGCCTGTCTACTTTAATGTTCTAGCTCAATTCATCTTCATCTGATGTCTGCAAATTTCAATAACTTCACAAATTAATTTGCAGAAGTGCAATTGTTTGGTATATAAGGAATAGAGCAAAGCGAGAGTAGTAGGTTACAGTACTTAGTGTTCAATCTGGGCCTTGACACATGGCATTTCTGGCCCAGCTGTGTGGGTTTAAGGGTCTGGACTCAAGGTGGTGAGTGACTTCCACAGCTTACACCTCCAACTGTGTTACCCTACACTTCACTTCATATTTTGACCCCAACTCAAATGTAACATCTAGTGACACTACCTACCACAAAAGCTAATCTTACCCCAGCCATAAGCGACTGTTTTGGACACCTGCAGCTGCAGTTTGCTAGAGGGGCCCTGCCTGATTATTGCTCAGAAAACTTGTGGGCTTCACAGATACCCCCACTAATGCTCTTTCACTACATGGGACACCCTATACTGTTGTATCTGGTTTGAATAGCCAGCATCCTATGTGATATCTCCAACAGAGTCTCTCTGCCTGTATTTCCTCCTCTTTGTACTTAAATTAAGTATTTGGTTTGCTACTGATCAGCACACTCTGAACCAATTATTTAATTGTTTCCTGTTTCTACAAACGGTCTTGCATCACTGTCCTATGTCCCCTGACATTTACCTGCATTGCTGAATTGTTGCTGGCTATGTTACTGTATTGTATGTTGGGTTGTTTCACTCACTCATTGCTTGCTTATAATACTTGTAAACCTTTCCCTCACCTCCCCGCTCCCGCCCAGCCTGTCTGTGTAGGTCACATCCCCTCTCCTTTTTCCCTTCCTTCGGGTCATATCCTTTCTCTTCCCCAATGTGAGGGTTGGGGCCTTGGACACGGCTGTGTTATCATTCAAGCTTGCTGCTGTGCACTCTCATCTATATGTTATATGTGATTGTGCTGTCCTGCCTCCACGTAGGTTCTCATAGGCTAATTGCCCCTTATTTTTAGAACATAGTGTGGTTTTTTCCTCACCTGATGTGGTAGGCAGGATAGAGGGAAGGTAAGAGTGATTGCCCTACCTTATCAGAATGTGTATACTAGGGCCTGATTATTGCATTGCATCTTAATATGTAACTTGTCAATTTAACTGCTTCACAAAACTTGCTCATTCTGGTATACAGAGTGCTTATTACCTAGGGTGTGTGCTTCTATTCTTAGCCTTTGAGGCCTAAAAACCTGCTAAGCAAATGCCTCACACTGTAAGGAGGCAATCCAAGTCTCAAACTAAACCTAAGAAGACAGTTCTGGACCACTTCTCACTACCGGCCCAGCAAGGGCCTACCAAGTCAGCTTCTAGCCAAGTGGATCAAGACTCACAGTCCAGTATCAACTCCAGTGTGACCTCTCCTAGATACCTCACAGAGTCTGCCATGCTTAAGATGCTGGCTGCCCAGACCTTATCCATTACACAGGAGATACACTGCAGCTCAGCTGAACTATGCAAAGACATACCTGAGATAGGTGAATGAGTGGACGCCCTAGAGCGCAAGCACGACGATCTGGCCACCGATCATACCAACCTTCTCTCATATTCTGAAGCCTTATCGGACCAGATCGCACAATTGGAATTTCAGCTGGCCGACCTTGAAGACAGGTCCCGCAGGAGCAATATTAGATTTAGAGGCATACCTGAAACTATACCACCCTCTGAGCTACAAGCCTACCTTTCAGACCTATTTAAAGAACTGCTCGGGTCTTTTGAAATGCTACTGAACACCCTGGAAAGGTGCCACCGTGCTCTTAGGCCAAGATCGCTCTCGTCAGATAAACCAAGAGACGTTATTGTATGTTTTCACAGTTATAGAGTCAAGGACTGGATCTTGCAAGCGGCTTTCCACAGGCATTCCCTCTCTGAGAGATTTCGGGAGATTCAGCTGCTTCAGGATCTCTCTCAGCCCACCCTCCAGCAAAGGAGATTGTCTTCCCCAGTTACGGAAGTTCTCAGGAGAGAAAACATCAAATATAGGTGGGGTGGGGGGGGGAGCGGAGCGAACAGCCGACCAAGATGGCCGCAACACACTGAGGCTCCTAAGAGGAACTGGGTGATATAACTATTAAAAGTCACCTAATCAGCCTCTAATATTGCGCTTTTTGCAAATCGGTTACATCCTATTTATGCTGTGAGAGACTAATAGTTCCCACATAGTCTTACCGAAACAACTGACAGTGAGAGACTTGTGAATATGGAGCTGCATCACATATACTACTGCTGAGTGCCCGGGCGCATCGTCACTTCTATTAACCTCACCGCAACGGACCCTCTGGAGCCGACTACCTGTCAATGACCACAACCAACTGGAAAGCTACGCAACACCGCTCAATACCTCAGAGAGAAGTCAGAAACCTGCCAGAAGTTCTGGGGCCTGTACCGTAGACGTTACTACGCCATTCAGACCAGGTACAAATTATCTCCCATAGTGTCACCCCTGGGCCTCTGGACTGACACCTCCGTTCATTTAAGGGGTTTATGGCTAACTACCAGCTCAACCGATCCTAAACTGCTCCTTCTGAGACAGTATTTGCTGCATCGCAAGTGCTTTACCTCTATGTCGCATTGCAGAAGGTAGGGGCCTCATCTAGGAATGTACACTAGATAGGAGCCTACTCGCTATACCACCTCCCGGTGCCTACACCTGGCCTCTGCCTCAGCTCTCTAGGAGTTCTCCTAACCTGTTATACATTCATTTCTGAGTAAGTTATTTACTATGCTCAACCTTTTGATGAAGCTAATTTATTCCTTGCTGTGATATACACAGAACATTAACAGTATTGAACAGTCCACTGCTTCTACTATATTATACTTTCATAAAGCATACACTTATATTATATTGTGCTGTGCTGTGCTGTGCAGTGCAACTCCTGATACTACCACAACTTCCTGTACTTTTCCACAAGTCTCCTCAACCCTTTATGGAGCTGTGACTTCTATCTGGATGTTCATGACAATCTGACAGTGTCCTGCATGACAAATATACTATTTTTTTAAGTGAATTTACAACTATAGTGAGCTCCATACATCAGTCTTTAAAAAACAACCCGTGATGTGCCAGGCACTGAACCACCTTGACTCAGAGTTGAGTATTTGTAATTTGAGTTGTGTATTATTACCTTTCTTTCTACTTAGATAATTTGGTTTTGATAGACATCACTTGCTATGACACTTTAGTGATTACTCTTGTTGTCAATGTTTATTGTTTTTGAGGCTGATTGTTTCTTTTTCTTACTATATATTCTTACTATATTGTTGAACATGGTTACATATGTGATGTGCCCGCATACCTAAAATAACAGATTACTTGATATTGCAGTTTACTGTATTTAGTTTATACCGACTAATAACATGGGCGGCACTCAAGAATAAATTCCGACAGACCAGGCTGTCGCTCACTAATTTAGGCTCACAAGGGCAGCTTAATATGTATGTTTTGTTAGGAATGCTCTCTATTTTGCTAATCTATGTTTCTGTTTCATATATTGGCTGATGTACTCTCGTCAATATGTTTCAGAAAGTTGTTAGGTTTTCTTATATATTGTGCCTTTCGATATATCTTCACCCAGTTTGTTACGTAGCTCCCCAAGTATACACACATCAGGAAATAGACCGTCTCTCATTGGATAATTTTCTGATCTACCTATTTCTAAATTATCTCCCCTATCCCAGTGTGCATATCTTAGTGTCACTTTGCTATACTCACATATCCTATATAGCTCCTTATCACTTTATACTACCCGGAGGCGATAATGGCAACATATGCTAAAGGAGGAACACTTAAAATAGCCACCCAAAATGTGAAGGGCTTTTTATCAGCTGAAAAAAGATCAATAGCATACTTTGACTTTCATAAGAAAGGAATTGACATTATCATGACCCAGGAAACTCATTTCAAAAAGCGAAATGAACCCATTCTATCCACTAGATACTATAACCAACACTTTCTCAGCTCAGGCCCAAACCGGAAAAATCGTGTATGCATCTTTTTTAAGCGAAATACTCCCTTCGAACACCTACAGAAATACACCGATAAAGAAGGTAGGATCCTGATTCTAGTAGGCCTTTACTATGGCAGCCCCATTAAATTGGCAAATATCGATGCCCCAAACAAACCACCTACCCTCTTCTTTAAATCACTGACTAATGTATTATTAGATATCTCCAAAGGGCCAATTGTTATAGGTGGCGGTCTTAATTTTCCCATGAACCCTACATTGGATACTTCCACAGGGAAATCATATCTTCGTACTGCCCAATTGAAAAGTAATTGTGAAATTTTGCAATCACTTACTCTGTTTGACACATGGAGGCTAGTTCATACCACACGTAAAGACTATACATTTTCCTCCCACTCCCAACACTCATACTCAAGGCTGGATTATATTTTATGTAATCAAGCATTTCTCACAAATCTCGCCTATTCCACTATCTCTCATACACCCTGGTCAGACCATAGCATGTGACACAAAAGTAGCAGCAGCACCACAATATCTTTTAGCAAAATCTCTTTATTTCCACATAATGGGAGCCAGGAATACAGAACAACGTTTGGGCTATACACCCTTAATCATGTTCATATCATATTCACCACACTTAATCACCTTAAATACCTACAGACAGGTAAAACCACACCTCTTTTACTTCACATTTCATTAGGCAACTCTTATTTAATTAGTGACCTTTAGTGGTTAAACCTATAAAACAAAACAATTTTTTTAATATAAATATCTATTATTTGCGGACGATATTATTTTCACCCTTCAATCCCCATCTTCATCCCTACCTGCATTGATACACACCCTGGAAAATAATAAGCAAGCTTCCAATTTCCCCATCAACATGGGGAAATCTGGTCTTATGCCAATTAATCTATCGACACAGGAATTGGATTATGTGAAGTTGCAACACCGAATTTGATATCACTGACAGACTTAAATATTTAGGCCTGGTAATCCCAAAGAAGGCGTGTAATCTATTCCACCTTAATTTTCTAACGTTACAAACTACTGTACGAAATTTTTTGGAAACTTGGCAAAACTTATCTTGGATGGGCAGAATTAACTCTGTTAAAATGATGATTATCCCTAAATACCTATACTTATTTCAAACTTTACCAATGGTTCTCCCTCCTTCCTATCTCAGAGCTCAACAAAAGATAATTAACTCCTTTATTTGGTCCTTTAAAAAATCAAGAATCACCCAAAACACATTGTACCTCAGTAAGGATGACGGAGGTCTTAATGTTCCTAACATAACTAATTATTATAGAGCAGCACATTTGGCTAGAATAATAGCATGGAATCATGCACGTCCTTCTAATCTTTGGATGCAGATGGAAGCCTTTCGGTCTAACACCAAACACATGAGAGATCTTAACTGGCTCCCCAAATCAACCAGATCACAGACTCTATGAAATAATAAATACATAAAAGCTACACACGAAGGCTGGGATAATGTTATTTCCCACATGAAATATATATCTACCCCAATATCTCCGTTAACCCCACTGCTGAACAATCCTTTCTTCCTACAACATCATTCCTTTACCCACGTAAATACGACAGAACACTTCCAAAATCTTCCAATATTTTTAATCACTGACTCAGGCACGGTTAAAGATAGGAATTCACTGAAAGAGGAATAATTCAATAATTGGTATTCATATCTACAAATAGACACATAGTCAACACTAGCCCACATAAGCAAAACATCTTGAGACCTCTTACACCTTTTGAAAAACTTTGCACTAACTCCACTATCCAGAAAGCACATATATCAATAATATATTAAATGCTCAGAGGCTCCTTTCCCATGATCAAACCCACATTTATGCGGAAGTGGAATACAGACTTAATATTAAACCTAGATGATGAGGGGGGGGCGGGGCCTATAGCCACACTGAGCGGTCGCATAAGGCAGGAGCTCTCTCCTCCAAAACCCATTAAAGCCATTTATTTTCCTTTCCTTCAGGAATTATATTGCAGATTACACCCTCTCCAGATCCCCTTTACCCTACCCAGGACAAATTACCTATCTGCGTAGCCTTATTAGTGGACACACAGTCCCATTAAACTACTATACAACTGCCTGCTCTGACGACAGGACCATTCATCTGGAGTAAGCAAGCCCTCCTAACTATCTACCCCCGCGTCCAGGAACCTACCCAACATCATCTGTTAGCCCTCTGAGCAGGTCCGGTGCGGCCGCTTTCCTTGGGATAGACCACATCAACTCGGACAGCCGACACTGAACAAGGAGCCACACGCAACCTCTTACAGCCCTCCCACTTTTGTAAGAAGTCTCCTGTCACTCACTCGAATTGAGATCGCCGCTCCTCGATCTGTGGGGGGACCTGTGGTGAGTGGTGCATCAGGAGAGTATAGATGACCGGAGCAGACACTTTTGGTGCCAACAGCCGCCATCTTGATGCCTGCATCGTAGCGGAGCTCCGGAGATTCCTCTGAAACAGAGGACCCAAGCACATAGGGGTAAGCACTGCTAAGTCACCCACCACAGCACCATAACCTAATTAGAGCACAACAGTTGCACCCCACATCTTACTTCCCATAAACCCTGGGGAACTTACAAAGGGGGAAAAAGCAGGAAAATAACATAAAAATAGAAGGAAACAAGAAAAGAGGAAAAAAGAGGGAAAGAGAAAAACAAAAAAAAAGTAACACAGAGAGAAAATAAGGAAAAGGGTAAAAACAACATAGTTCCCTTACATCCCTCCCGGCTCACTAATTTAACTCCCTCACACCTTTTATCAATAGGAGTTCACAGCAGCAGTATAACTCCAGAAAGATTATACCTTCCCAACTGACGCTCTGAGCCTCCACAGCACAGCATTTACTTCTTAAGAGATCCCTTGTCTCCCTTTCTCGCAGCCCCTGCGGTCTGTGGGTCATATCCACACTCCTTTTCCCAGCTTCACCCAGTGGTGGCATATTCCCTGAGAGGGATCTCACTACAGCACCTCGCATTCCAGAAAAATCATATAGTGTACTTGACCCTAAGTACTCCTTGTGTGATATAACCTGAGTAGTGGAAACCTGACCATACTAGTTCCCACTCCGGCCCATCTATTCTCCCCTAACAGCCAGAAGTGATAATGATGGGCTAAGGTCAGAGTGGCAGAGGCGCCGGCTTGCCCCCCCAGTTTTCAACCCTAACAAGGAAGAAATTTACTCTCAGAATCTTCAGAAATAAATAGAGACACTCTCCTAAATATGGCGCATGCTGGGAAGAGGAAATCAAGCATCATGAGCTCCCCAAAAGGACTCTGACAGATCATTTTAATAGCAAAATCATCTCCGACCCTGACCTCTCGAAAACAGAAGAATCTCTAAAGTCCTCTTCCAACGCTAGAAATCCAAGACCAGATAACCTTGGAAAAGATAGGGCTGCGCTCTCACAATCTACTTTTCTAGATACCATTAAAACATTATCCGACAAGATGGCTACTTATTATACATCCTTGCGACAAGATCTCCGTCAATCTGTCAGCGAACTCAAATGCGACATTTCCTCATTGGGAGAACGAACAGAGACACTGGAGAGGAAACATGAGGATCTAGCAATTGATCACTCCAACCTACTCTCCTACTCCCAGAATCTCGCAGAGCAAATCTCTGACCTGGAGGCCAAGTTGGCAGGTTTAGAAGACAGATCCTGCCAAAATAATCTTCGGATCAGGGGAATCTCTGAAGAGGTAACCCCAGCTGACCTTCATAACTATCTGGCCGCCCTCTTTAGGGATCTCTTGGGCACAGTTACAGAACAAGACCTTCTAATTGACAGAGCTCATAGGGTGGTACGGCCACGTAATTCCTCAACTGACACCCGAGAGATGTCATTGTACGTCTTCACTTCTATACAACAAAGGCGAAAATTTTAAGAGCATCTTTTAACAACAAACCACTTAAAGAACCCTACCACAAGTTGCAAATCTTTCCAGACCTGTCCCCGCACACATTAGCCAAAAGAAGAACATTCCAGCAGTTTACACAGGCTCTGAGACATCATAAAGTAAAATACAGATGGGGTTCCCGGTGAAGATCTTTCTGCAGCATCTCCGGATCAAGGTCTGAAACTTCTCCATACCCTAAGACTAACCGTCCCTCCAGACACTACTACTAGACGACAAAAAAAACCCAAAGAGCTTAATTTGGCAGCCCCGGACTGGCACCCTCCGAATACTGCATCCTCCCACCATCCACAGATCATTGATCAGAACTTTCTAGGAACTCTCAGTTCTGAACTCACCACATCCTAGAGCAGGATTTCCAGCCCCGCATAGGGACCTTGCTGAGCACACATACGGGTACATACCTTACTCTTAAACGGCTCTTTAGTTACTGGTCCCTATGCCAAAGACCCTCTCACCAGAAGAGCATCACCAAGGTAAGCCCTGAGCTCACACATGGGTACTTGCCTTACCCTTTCTCAACTCTCGGCTCCCCTTCTTCCTTACACTTTATCTCTATGTTGATATGCTGTCATTACCTATTACACATGCTC
Source organism: Bombina bombina (assembly GCF_027579735.1). Lineage (NCBI taxonomy): Eukaryota > Metazoa > Chordata > Amphibia > Anura > Bombinatoridae > Bombina > Bombina bombina. The sequence goes on along the minus strand of NC_069499.1, from coordinate 845,074,279 downwards.
ATCTGGAGACACATCTTCGTCTCCTTAGCTAATTGAGATAGTAGACCAGTACACTAGATATCGAATAGACTGCAATTACAGTACATAAAGAAGATATTCTTAGAAGGCATTGTTTATACAAGTTTGTAACTATAAGTTCCAAAATGTCATGCTATATTTTGTTAACCTTGGTTTTACATACACATTATTTACCTATCATACTGTTAACTTGGTTTTGCAAATGTTTTGTCTGTTTTTCTTTTCCTTATTGAGCTTAACAAGCAGTACCCTGTTCACCCAGTTCCTTAACTTAGATCCCCAGAGATCTGATCTAATCCTCCTGGGAACAACTCCCTTCTGTTTCAAAGGTGGTTTATCTCACATCCAGGAGCTTCTGCCCCGCTTAAATATACCCCTAGGACCAACCCTCCACACAACACCTAGCCCACCCCCTATGTAGACATATCAGTAACAGCACAAAACTTTGTCACTGTCTTTCTTCTCTTCTCAACGATTGCTGAAGAACACCAAACATGATCCCATACCATATTGCACTTCCTACCACCTCTTTTGGAATCCTTAAACCCCCTACCTTTTTAAAACACTCAACCTATTGAACAAAAACTGGGGGGCATTTTGTATCTTGTCTGAGCGCTTCTCCATTCTTCCCCCTTTTGCTCTCGACCCTTCTCCATACTTTCACATGTCCTTACTTCTAAATTTAAACTTTATGGATACCCTCCTTCCAGACCGCTCAAACATATACTAAACTGCTTAGCCTGTTACAGACTAACACATATTACTCCTCCTCCCCCCCTTCCTTACCTCCCCCATCCCCGTTTTATCTATTAACACACTTGGGGCTTCGGACCCTCATTCTTCTCATCCCCTCCTCCCTGTTTTTTCCCTTTTCTAATCGAGGCGGCTCCTGACCGCTGAATACCTATTACCCCTTGAAATATACACAATTTAGTTATACCTTAATACCACTAGAACTATTGCTCTGAACAGCTCCTTTAGACCATACTCTTCATAAGCTAGCGACCCAGGAGAGACCCTCCTCTTCTCCAACACCCCCTTCCCCACCCTATTCCCCCCCTTTTTTTCCCTCCCCTCCTCCCCTCACAAAATTATGGGACACTTACAATTCCTCACTTTGAATGTTCAAGGACTTAATTCCCTTACCAAGTGGAGTCTTCTCTTCGCCTATTTGCGTAAAAGTAAAACAGATATTGCCCTTGTCCAAGAGACCCATTGGACTCCTATCCCTGCGCTCACACACACCTCTCACTGGTTCCCCACATTGATCGAAGCAACGTTCCACTCCAAATCTAGAGGTGTAGCCATCTACATTGGCAAAAAATGTCTTTTACGACCCCATATATATAGAAAGAGACCCCCAAGCTAGGTTTATCATTATAGTATGCAAGCTTAATAAACACTTAATCACACTAATCAATCTCTATGCTCCCAACTCGAGACAGATAAAATTCCTTAGGACACTCCTCACCCTAGTAACAGCGGTGAAACAAGGAGAACTAATCCTAAAAGGAGATTGTAATCTAATCTGGCACATAAAACTAGACAGAATAGGACCTACACTTTCACAGCCAGACAGAGCCATTCACTCCCTCTCCAAAGCATTTCAATTACTTATCGCCCAACACGATTTATACGATGCCTGGCGAGCGCTCCACCCCCATGAGAGAGATTACACATTCTACTCCTCCCCACATAAATCACACACACGCATTGACTATTTCTTTAACAGTGCCTAATTACTAGACAACATTTCCTATATCAAAATCACCCCGGTAACTTGATCTGACCATGACGCTCTGCACCTCCGCCTAGGTCTCTAACATCCACTTCTTCTTTTGTGTGGCATTTACAAGACTGGACTATCACAGATCCCACATTTAAGTCTGAACTTCAAACTAAGATCACTGATTTGCTAAGTCTAAATGACGACAATCAGACCACAATACAAAATTTATGGGCCACCCTCAAGGCCATGATGAGAGGTCACCTCATTCAGATAGGGTAGTTTCACTTCTTAAACGAGCCTCAGATTCTATCAGCCCTAGTTATTCAATTAAGAAAATTAAAAATCGAACTCAGCCTTTCATATTCTACCTCAGTAAATGACGAAATTGTTGAAATCCACACTAATGGCATAGAAACTTAAACACCGTACAGCCCAATCCCGAATAATGTCCATTCAAAATGATACTGGGAAGTCGGTCTATGCTCCAGCAGATGTTGGGGAAACATTTAAGACGTACTACCAAATCCTGTACAACATTGAAGTAGGTCTAGACTCGCCCCCTTATACCGTAGAGGAAATCTCCACCATCCTGACCTCATTAGGTCTTCCCACACTCAATCCGGATGATGCCCCTATACTCACAGCTCCAGTAACAGTGGAAGAAATTAGGAAGATCATTGCAAACATACAATTAGGGAAATCTCCTGGCCCAGACGGCTTCACAGCTAGATTCTATAAAACATTTCAGCATCTTTTAGCTCCTATTCTCTGCAGATTCTGTCAGGAGACTCTCTCTAGAGGTAACCTTAATGCAGGCCACAATAATCACAATCTTAAAACCAGGTAAACCTTCAGACCTATGCAGCAGCTACAGCCCAATCTCATTACTCAATCTTGATACCAAAATTTACACCAAGCTCTTAGCCAACAGACTTTCAAGAATTATCTCTCCCCTGATAGGAGATGAACAGGTTGGATTTATCCCATACCGAGAGAGACCAGATGCGAGAACACTTGAAAGTCTCTTGAACATTGCCTCTAGGAGAGGGACCCCCCTTCTGGCCCTGTCACTTGATGCCAAAAAGGCGTTTGACAGGGTCAGATGGGACTATTTTTGGGAAACTATGAGGACTCTTCAAATACCTAATTCCTTCATCCTGGCAGTTAAGGCACTCTACACATCTCCCATGGCTAGAGTACGAGTAGTTGGATTCCAGTCATCTCCATTTAGCATAACCAATGGCACCAGGCAGGGATACCCACTGTCGCCTCTCCTGTTTGCCTTAGCGATTGAACCCTTGGCCCACTATATCAGACATGACCCACAAATCTCAGGCCTCTCAGTAGGGACTTACTCACACAAAATCTCATTACACGCAGATGATATCACCCTTTTCCTCACGTCACCCAAAGAATCCTTATCTGCAGTTTTCACAACTCTAGAGAACTATAAACTCAACATTTCGAAGACAGACGCTCTACCTGTAAATATAACATCCAACGATCTTGCCCCCCTAAAGAGAACATAACACTTTCAATGGAACGAGACCTCCATTAAGGTACTTGGAGTTTCCCTTAGCCCAGATCCCTCTACCACGATAGCATTGAACTATATAGATAGGCTTTCAGAGTTTAAGAAACTACTTGAATCTTGGGAAAGAGAAATATCCTGGACAGGTCGTATTGCTGTGATCCAGATGTCCTTCCTTCCGAATATCTCGATCTATTTAGGTCTATTCCATATAATGTCCCTAGACCTATCTTAAATAGATTACAGAGCCTGATCACTAATTATGTTTGGAGAGATAAAAGACCCAGAACTTTGCCAAATCTTATTTCATACAATAATGCTGCCAGACTATCACACTTAATAAGATGGAACAACACTGAACGCCGTCCAGGATGGTTCATAGTAGAATCCTCATTGCTGCCCCCTTCTATTACTCTCTCTGACCTCCTCTGAATCCCTGCTCATCATAGACAAGAACTACACATCCAATATTCAAACATGCCTTCCAATTCTGGGATCAGATAAGACATAATCCAACCATTTCCCCCCATCCTTCCCCAGCACTTACCATTCCTGGTGCACTCTTTTGTTTACCTGAATCCCATCCCGACACATGGCATCAATTGCAGATTTCCCTAGTGACAGACTTCTATGAACAAGACACATGGCTCTCCCATCCTGACCTTTGCACAAAATTCCGACTCCCTACAAACCTCAGCTTTGAAGCATTCAGACTGAGCACGAGGCTACGCACATGGGGTTACCCTAAAAAGTCACTCAGAACAATGTCGCCCTGGGAGAATGCTTGGCAACAAGTCCATAACATTAGACATCTCCTCTCCTTTCATTATAATCTCCTGACTAACACACGCACCCCACATAAAATCTCACAACATTGTGCATGGGAGAGAGACCTGAACTTCACCGCCTACATTGACACCTGGCACTCTAGGATTGTGGCAACCAAAACTATACTACATTGCGCTACCCTATGGGAATTGCACTATAAAATTTTAGTCAGTTGGCATCTTGTGCCGACTGTCCTACATAAGATTCATAAAACACGATCCCCTGAATGATGGAGAAAATGCGGCTTTAATGGCACGACATTACACATCTGGTGGTCCTGCACAGTTATTCAACCACTTTGGCGGAAAGTTTATAATCTTCTACACACACTAAGAATCACCCCAAAATATACCCTAGAAGTATCTCTACTTCATATGCAGATGAACAGACTAAACCCGCCCAGTGAAGCCCTTACAATCTACATCTTTATGGCCACAAAACTCGCCATAGCCAGGTCAAGGGACCGCCACCCCTATCCCAAGTTATATCCATCGTCCAGTTTATAGGACAAATGGAACAATGTTCATACAAGGTCCGGGACAAGGTGGACTCCTACTATGAGATCTGGTCTCCCTGGCTCTCCAAATTCCCAGACTGGGGACTTGCCCTTACTCCTAACAAACCCACTTAGTCCCCCTATCACCAGTGCCTAACTCTGCTTCTCTACTAAAATTGTTCCACCTGTCCCCCCTCCCCCCCCCTTTTTTTTCTCTTCTCCCCCTTCTCCCTGGGTCGCGCCCACCCTTTCACTTTACAGGTCTTTCTACAAAGCTGACTATATTATCAACCACTACTGATATAACTATTCACTAGCCCTTCACGCTTTACAAACCCCCTAAAAAAAGAGACTTTTAGAAGCACTTTCTTACACACTGATTAACACTCTCGGAACCCTCCGGTCGCAAATGAATATGTTCGACTTAACCTTGGTACATCCTCTGCCTGTATTTCTTTATAAATATGTATTAATGACCTCCATGCTGTATCATTGTTACCATCTGTTTTCAGTGGCTCTGTTACGATATACCTGTATAAGCCTCAATAAAAAAATTTACTTAAAAAAAAACCTTAGATGATGAGGACTGGAAATGATGCTTTAAACTGACCCATTCCTCTATTTCCTTGTCCCTATCCGAACTCAACTACAAGATTCTCGCTCGGTGGTACCTCACGCCTCAGAGATTACATACTATTTATCCTAATGCTTCTTCTAGCTGCTGGAGAAGATGTGGCAATTTGGGTACTATTACTCATATTTGGTGGTCTTGCCTTCATATTACCAAATACTGGACATAAATAGAACGTGACATAAACCAAGCTTTAGGTACTGATATCTCCCTTAACCCAAGCATTATTCTCCTTAATCAATACCCACATTTACGATGTACCTATCGCATAAAATTGTTACATATAATGTTAACATGTGCCAAACGACTAATTCCACGTTTGTGGAAAACACAACAGATCCCTACCCCCAATCAATGGATTTCTGAGGTTGGTCATGTTCTCACTCTTGAGAAAATGCACTATTGTCTCAACGGCAGACGTGACTTTATAGCAGACATCGTGTTTCTATGGGAGCAGAGACGATAAGATAATTGGTACACCAGACGTGATTTCCTTTAGCCTTCTCTTAGGATGTTTTACATCTATGGTCATTAATATATTTATTAAAATGGTATATACTCTGGTATATGTGAAAAGTATGTATAGGATTTTCTTTTTCCTTCTCCCCCCTCTTACTCCTTTATTGTGCACCATCCTCACTCTACCTACCTTTTCTCTTCTTTTTATGTCCTTATAAGCACACAAATTTAAATAAAAAATATTTGGGTTGCCATTTTGGTACTAAAAGGTGTAATTTTGAAACATTCCATATTGTTATTTGTACTGTTTTTCTCTGTAATGTTATGATACTTTTGTTTTACCCAATAAAAAATATTTTAATCAAATATAGGTGCGGTTATCCAATCAGAATAGTTATCACAAAAGATAACCAGTCTCACACGGTTGCTAGCCTTAGTCAAGGCTTCTCTCTCTTGGAGTCCTGGGGCCTACAACCGCCTGTAAGCAATGTCCAAGCACCCTCTCAGGCCAGTCTCAGAGCCTCTGCACCAGAGTGGCAGGTTAAGGAACAAAGAACAAAAAGACAAAAACACCAAATTTCTCTGCATGACTCGGTCTCCTGATCAGTAATGGACTTGAACCTTGGTCTTGCCTCATCTTACGCCCTCTGGGTAAACAAACTTTTTTAACGAAAGCACAAGAACCAACTGTAGCAGTCAAACGTTACATGCCTATGATAATTACACTTTATAATACTGTATTTATTTCATAGCATCTGTTTTATATCCTATTTGATGTCAAGATACTTTATATCCTTTTGGGTCACACCACTCTGACCTTAATGTTAATTTCTAGGACCTCCCCCCCAATATTGCCCAACATCTGGGCTCCACTTGGTGGACTACCTCCACCACAACACCCTTACTCATGTTTCAGCTGACTTATACCGTGTTGTACATGTTTAATTTGTGTTCCCTCCCTTCCTTTCCCCTTCTTCCCGGCAGGCTCTGGCTTTACTTTCCCTCTGTTTTGAGGTAAATAGCTAATGGTAACAGCATAAAGATCCTTACACATAATGTTAGAGGTTTGAATTCGCCAGGCAAACGCAGTATCTTTCTCAGATCACTCTCACACCTGAACCCGGATGTGGTTCTCTTACAGGAGACACATTGGAAGGAAGGAGAAATCCCTAGGCTCATTTCTAAAAATAACACCAAAGTTGAACTTGCCCCATTTTCTTCCAAGGCTAGAGGGGTGGCTATAATGATTCACAGACGCCTAGCGTGCAAGATAACTTTCATAGAAAAAGACCCCCAAGCCAGATAGATAATATTAAAATGTAAACTCAATCAAATGCAGTATACCTCTATATACCTCCCCAACACTGGCCAATGCAAATATCTTCATAAAATCCTTAAATTAGTTGACAAATATAGACAAGGCAGAGTAATTATTAGGGAGAACTTTAATTTGGTTTGGGACCCCCATACTGGACAAAAAATGAACAGAATTAGCTCAGGGGATTCCCGTAGTGATAACCTTTCCCACAAATTTAGATCCCTTTTGCTAAAATTTGGGTTTTATGACTTATGGAGAGCCTTCCATTCACACACTTCTCTCATGCACACTCAACCTATTCCAGATTGGATTATATCTTCTCCCAAGCCCAAACCTTAGACCGAGTTAAAATTCATGTCTGCCCATGGTCAGAACATGACCAGGTTTCTCTCATGCTTAGCTAACCCACCGACAGACCAAGTCCTGCATCAAGGACCATGCCCCATACATTACTCTCTGACATCCCCTTTAGGGAAGAACTTCGGAAAGCCCTACGGGAGTTGATCACTGTGAAGGATAACCAATCAGTCACAGATGATATCTTATGGGGGGGGCTCTGAAGGCCTCCATTAGAGGCCTGATTATCAATAAACAAGCTAGTATTCGGAAAGCTCAGGGGTTAGTCCTATGACAGGCCTTTAGTGAACTTAAAAATTTAGAGGCGCAGAATCGTAAATCTCCTTTACCACAATATACTGAAGCGATGCGCGCTTTAAAAACCCATATCTGTGACCTGGAACTGAAACGCACACAACAGCAACTTATAAAGACTAGGTAATTGTTTTACTATAAGGGTAATAAGGCTGACACATTGCTAGCCAATAGACTATGCCACAAAAAGAGTGCTTCTCGCATTCAAGTGCTTAAACATAACGGCAAAACCACTTCCCTGCCCAGTCAAATAGGCTCCCTTTTCGCTAAATACTACGAAGATCTATATAATATAAAGGACTCTGAGTCCCCCCCCCCCCGCTATGCCTAGGCCTATCATTCAGCAAACTCTCAAACAACTCAATCTCCCTACTCTGTCTATAGTTGACCAGGACTCCTTGAGGAGCCACATGTCCCTGACCAAGATTAAGCAGGTAGTTGGGTGCCTTAAGCCGCTCAAGGCTCCGGGCCCTGATGGCTTTCCCTCTCTGTTCTACAAAACCTAATGTGCGGAACTTTTTCCTTTTTTACAACGTTTTTTCCATATGTCTGGCTTGCAGGGGCATATGTCTGGCTTGCAGGGCTCCTTTCACAGGGAGTTCCTGGAAGCCACCATTATCACTATTTCAAAGCCTGATAAGGACCCCTCTTTATGCCACAGCTATAGGCTGATTTCCCTCATAAATACAGATATTCAAATTTACTCAAAATTTTAGCCAATAGAATTGCTGCTCTGCTCCCTAACCTAATTAATGAGGATCAGGTGGGTTTCATTCCCAGTCATGAGGGACCTGACAACACCAGGCGCCTGCTCAACATTGCTATGGAGGCCACTAGACTGAACAGACCCTTTTCAATTCTATCGTTGGATGCTGAGAAGGCATTTGATAGGGTCAGGTGGGAATACTTATGGGAGGTTCTTGAAGTGTTTAGGTTCCCAGAAGAAATGCATTCTAATATTTAGGCTTTATATTCCTCTCCTTCAGCAAGGGTCAAGGGTATGGGGCTCTGCTCTGCTCCGTTCTCGCTGTCTAACAGCACTCGGCAGGGATGCCCTTTATCTCCCCTATTGTTCGCTTTGGCCATAGAACCTCTTTCTGAGCTCATCCGCCGGGAGTCCTCTTTAGAGGGTATTACTTTACATGGTACCTCTCATAAGATTGCACTCTTTGCGGATGATATTACAATTTTTTCCTCCTCTCCCAAAGACACTAGTTATTTTCATGAGGCTATTAGCTATAGTGACAGAATTCATGCTCTGTGAATTTAACACACGATTGAGTTTTTACTATGTTACTATATATTAAGGGTAATCTGTTCCTAACAGCATATATAATGTTAAAGAGACATAGAAGTCAAAAGGAAGCTTTCATGATTCAGATGCAACATATACAGGTAGCCCTCAGTTTACGCCGGGGTTAAGTTCCAGAAGGAATGGCTGTAAATCGAAACTGTTGTAAATTGAAACCCAGTTTATAATGTAAGTCAATGGGAAGTGATGGAGTTAGGTTCCAGGCCCCTCTAAAAATTGTCATAAGTAACACCTAATACATTTATTTTTAAAGCTTTGAAATGAAGACTTTAAATGCTAAACAGCATTATAAACCTAATAAAATAATTACACAACACAGAATATATAATTAAACTAAGTTAAATGAACAAAAACATTTGCTAAACAGCATTATAAACATAATAAAATAATCACACAACATAGACTTCACTTGCATTTTTCTGCAAACAGTTCTTTCTATGCATTCCAATCTGGACTGATTTATAGACAGAAAGATCTTGTTCCTTTGAAATCTGCTCGATAGCTCAGGTCTGGCTAAACTGATTAATTTCAGCTTGCTTGCCTTTGCTGCAACACAAGAGTGATTGTGTAAAACTGTGAAGTGGAGCGCTGGACTCAACCCACTTTGCCGACCTCTTATACTACCTCCTTCCTAGGTAGTTCTGGATTCAAAATGGAATTTAATATGTGGAGTGTAGGTGGCGCTAGGAGTACACTAGGTATACCAAGCAATGGGTTAATAAACTGATTTTCTAAGTCTGTATTTTACTAATGTCCTTAAATGCATTGGGTGGTGATAAAAAAAGATTCTAAAACTGAGTGGATATTAACTCAAATTTATTCAATAATGTGAACATAGAAATCAACAAGATCAATCATGCATGTGGCCCACACTAATCAATCACAACACCTTTCAAATCACAATTAAAATATCAACATTAAAAAATCACACTTTGCCATTAAAATGTAAAAATATAGCAGCAATAATCTTTAAATAAATAAATCCCAGTGAGGCAGTAGTAAGGCAATACAAATGCAATAAGAATGCAATAAAAATGCAATAAAAAAGAATGCAATAAAAATGCAATAAAAAAGAATGCAATAAAAAATGCCGTAAAAATTGTTTGAGGCAATTATATTTTTGTTCTATGTGCCTTATAAAGGTTCCTATTCGTTTTGGTCTTATGAGACGGTTTTGTCCATAGATATGTTCCTTATCATAGTCAGATTTGGGATAAACTTTCTCTTAAGTGTATAGGGCAAAACTCTGGTAATTCAAGTCTCTTTCGTACTATGCCCTATTTTAATTGTGATTTGAAAGGTGTTGTGATTGATTAGTGTGGGCCACATGCATGATTGATCTTGTTGATTTCTATGTTCACATTATTGAATAAATTTGAGTTAATATCCACTCAGTTTTAGAATCTTTTTTTATCACCACCCAATGCATTTAAGGACATTAGTAAAATACAGACTTAGAAAATCAGTTTATTAACCCATTGCTTGGTATACCTAGTGTACTCCTAGCGCCACCTACACTCCACATATTAAACTGCAACACAAGAGGACAGCTCCACCTACTGGCTATTTTAATCAATGCACTGCTTCTCAATGCTTTTCAATAGCAGTCACATGACTGGAAAAAAAGGTTGTTATTCTGAAACGGTGTAAATTGAACCGTTGTAAAACGAGGGCCACCTGTACTTTACTTTTGTTATCAAATGGACTTCTTTCACTTGGACAAGCTCAGAAGCGTGCATGTATCTGTAAAACTATGTGGTACCAATATATACCAACATCTGCTGTATGATTTCCAGGATGCGGGAGGTTAAAAGCTTGCGGGTAATTCGTGGGTGGAGCTGTGCACAGAAGGGGTAGAATGGATAATTCAGGGACATAAGTGGTCCATGGGTTTGTCTGAGAGGTTTGTGGGTGTGTCTGGGAGTTTATTGGGCATGTCTGAGTGGTGCTCAGCCATGCAATGAGGGGCTGTGGGGAGAGCATACCTCCCAAACCATCATAATCCTGTGGTAGAAGTGTTTGTAAATTATTTATCCCAAATGTGTGCACGCTGTTCAGTGTACCTCATTATGCTAAGTTTCAACCAAAGATACCAAAAAAAGGTAAATTTTAAAGGGCATTAAACACCTCTTGATTTTGTGTTAGGCCAAACCAAACAAATTCTGTAAACTGCAAATCAAATCACTAGTTTAAGCAGGTTGCAGCATTTTTAAAACATAGGTTGCAAATGTAGTTTTTTTGGCCTCTCTAGAGAGCTCCGTAAAAAGTAATTTTTTTACACAAAAGCAAGAGGCATATAATATCCCTTTAATCAAATAAATAAACTGGATTTTATTCTCTCAATTGTACCCTCTATCTGAATCATAAAAGCTTAATTTTGATATCCATAGCCCTTTAAGCTGTTACATTTATTTATATTAGCACAATTATATTAATTTTGTAAAAGTGTATCTTGTGAGACTTTTGTTTAAACATACAGGATTAAAGGGACATTCCAACCAAATTTGAAATCCACATGGATGCATTTCAGTGTCGAATAGAAACATTTTTGTAATATCTACACTATAATTGCGTTTGTAATGTCTGTCGCTGTTGGCAGTTGCACACGCATCCTCAATGGAATGTTGGCAGTGTGAAGCAGCCAACAGAATGCATCCAGGTGAATTCCGAAAATGGCAGGGTGGTGAAAGAATCCACCGGTGGTGCCACCCTGCCATTTTCGGAATCCACTGGGATGCAGCGAAGGCAAACAAAGCATTACAACAACAAAAAACACCGCCTGCACGAAGTATATAAAAAAAAAGAACCTCCCACAAAAAGTATTAACACATACACCGCAAACCCACACGTCACAAAATAATAAAGTAATTAATCCCTTAACCGTCAACCACCCCGATCCCAATAAATCTAATTACCCTATTAACCCCTAAACCCCCACATCGCAAAAAACATACTTACCCTATTACCCCTAAACCCCCACATTGCAATAAACCTAATTACCCTACTAACCCCTAAACCCCCACATCGCTATAAACCTATTTGCCCTATTAACCCCTAAACCCCCACATTGCAATAAACCTAATTACCTTATTAACCCCTAAACTCCCACATCGCTATAAACCTATTTACCCTATTAACCCCTAAACCTCCACATCGCTATAAACCTATTTACCCTATTAACCCCTAAACCTCCACATAGCTATAAACCTATTTACCCTATTAACCCCTAAACCCCCACATTGCTATAAACCTATTTACCCTATTAACCCCTAAACCCCCACATTGCTATAAACCTATTTACCCTATTAACCCTAAACCCCAACATTGCTATAAACCTATTTACCCTATTAACCCCTAAACCCCCACATCGCTATAAACCTATTTACCCTATTAACCCCTAAACCCCCACATCGTTATAAACCTATTTACCCTATTAACCCCTAAACCCCCACATTGCAATAAACCTATTTACCCTATTAACCCCTAAACCCCCACATTGCTATAAACCTATTTACCCTATTAACCCCTAACCCCCCACATTGCAATAAACCTAATTACCCTATTAACCCCTAAACCTCCACATTGCAATAAACCTAATTACCCTATTAACCCCTAAACCCCCCACATTGCAATAAACCTAATTACCCTATTAACCCCTAAACCCCCACATCGCTATAAACCTATTTACCCTATTAACCCCTAAACCCCCACATTGCAATAAACCTATTTACCCTATTAACCCCTAAACCCCCACATCGCTATAAACCTATTTACCCTATTAACCCTTAAACCCCCACATTGCTATAAACCTATTTACCCAATTAACCCCTAAACCCCCACATTTCAATAAACCTAATTACCCTATTAACCCCAAAACCCCCACATCGCTATAAACCTATTTACCCTATTAACCCCTAACCCCCCACATTGCAATAAACCTAATTACCCTATTAACCCCTAAACCCCCATATTGCTATAAACCTATTTTCCCTGTTAACCCCTAAACCCCCATATTGCAATAAACCTAATTACCCTATTAACCCCTAAACCCCCACATCGCTTTAAACCTATTTACCCTATTAACCCCTAAAAACCCACATCGCTATAAACCTATTTACCCTATTAACCCCTAAACCCCCACATTGCAATAAACCTAATTACCCTACTAACCCCTAAACCCCCACATCGCTATAAACCTATTTGCCCTATTAACCCCTAAACCCCCACATTGCAATAAACCTAATTACCTTATTAACCCCTAAACTCCCACATCGCTATAAACCTATTTACCCTATTAACCCCTAAACCTCCACATCGCTATAAACCTATTTACCCTATTAACCCCTAAACCTCCACATAGCTATAAACCTATTTACCCTATTAACCCCTAAACCCCCACATTGCTATAAACCTATTTACCCTATTAACCCCTAAACCCCCACATTGCTATAAACCTATTTACCCTATTAACCCTAAACCCCAACATTGCTATAAACCTATTTACCCTATTAACCCCTAAACCCCCACATCGCTATAAACCTATTTACCCTATTAACCCCTAAACCCCCACATCGCTATAAACCTATTTACCCTATTAACCCCTAAACCCCCACATTGCAATAAACCTATTTACCCTATTAACCCCTAAACCCCCACATTGCTATAAACCTATTTACCCTATTAACCCCTAACCCCCCACATTGCAATAAACCTAATTACCCTATTAACCCCTAAACCTCCACATTGCAATAAACCTAATTACCCTATTAACCCCTAAACCCCCACATTGCAATAAACCTAATTACCCTATTAACCCCTAAACCCCCACATCGCTATAAACCTATTTACCCTATTAACCCCTAAACCCCCACATTGCAATAAACCTATTTACCCTATTAACCCCTAAACCCCCACATCGCTATAAACCTATTTACCCTATTAACCCTTAAACCCCCACATTGCTATAAACCTATTTACCCAATTAACCCCTAAACCCCCACATTTCAATAAACCTAATTACCCTATTAACCCCAAAACCCCCACATCGCTATAAACCTATTTACCCTATTAACCCCTAACCCCCCACATTGCAATAAACCTAATTACCCTATTAACCCCTAAACCCCCATATTGCTATAAACCTATTTTCCCTGTTAACCCCTAAACCCCCATATTGCAATAAACCTAATTACCCTATTAACCCCTAAACCCCCACATCGCTTTAAACCTATTTACCCTATTAACCCCTAAAAACCCACATCGCTATAAACCTATTTACCCTATTAACCCCTAAACCCCCACATTGCAATAAACCTATTTACCCTATTAACCCCTAAACCCCCACATCGCTATAAACCTATTTACCTTATTAACCCCTAAACCCCCACATCGCTATAAACCTATTTACCCTATTAACCCCTAAACCCCCACATCGCTATAAACCTATTTACCCTATTACCCCATAACCCTCACATCGCTATAAACCTATTTACCCTATTACCCCTAAACCCCCACATTGCTATAAACCTATTTACCCTATTAACCCCTAAACCCCCACATCGCTATAAACCTATTTACCCTATTAACCCTTAAACCCCCACATTGCTATCAACCAATTTACCATATTAACCCCTAAACCCCCACATTGCAATAAACCTAATTACCCTATTAACCCCTAAACCCCCACATCGCTATAAACCTATTTACCCTATTAACCCCTAAACCCCCACATTGCAATAAACCTAATTACCCTATTAACCCCTAAACCCTCACATCGCTATAAACCTATTTACCCTATTACCCCATAACCCCCACATTGCTATAAACCTATTTACCCTATTAACCCCTAAACCCCCACATTGCAATAAACCTAAATACCCTATTAACCCCTAAACCCTCACATCACTATAAAACTATTTACCCTATTAACCCTTAAACCCCCACATTGCTATAAACCTATTTACCCTATTAACCCCTAAACCCCCACATTGCAATAAACCTATTTACCCTATTAACCCCTAAACCCCCACATTGCAATAAACCTATTTACCCTATTAACCCCTAACCCCCCACATTGCAATAAACCTAATTACCCTATTAACCCCTAAACCCCACATTGCAATAAATCTAATTACCCTATTAACCCCTAAACCCCCATATCGCTATAAACCTATTTTCCCTATTAACCCCTAAAACCCCACATCGCTATAAACCTATTTACCCTATTAACCCCTAAACCCCCACATCGCTATAAACCTATTTACCCTATTAACCCCTAAACCCCCACATCGCTTTAAACCTATTTACCCTATTAACCCCTAAACCCCCACATCGCTATAAACCTATTTACCCTATTACCCCTAAACCCCCACATTGCTATAAACCTATTTACCCTATTAACCCCTAAAACCCCACATTGCAATAAACCTAATTACCCTATTAACCCCTAACCCCCACATTGCAATAAACCTAATTACCGTATTAACCCCTAAACCCCCACATTGCAATAAACCTTATTACCCTATTAACCCCTAAACCCTCACATTGCTATAAACCTATTACCCTATTAACCCCTAAACCCCCACATTGCAATAAACCTATTTACCCTATTAACCCCTAAACCCCCACATTGCTATAAACCTATTTACCCTATTAGCCCCTAAACCCCCACATTGCTATAAACCTATTTACCCCTAAACCCCCACATTGCAATAAACCTAATTACCCTATTAACCCCTAAACCCCCACATAGCTATAAACCTATTTACCCTATTAACCCCTAACCCCCACATTGCAATAAACCTAATTATCCTATTAACCCCTAACCCCCCACATTGCAATAAACCTAATTACCCTATTAACCCCTAAACCCCCATATCGCTATAAACCTATTTTCCCTATTAACCCCTAAACCCCCACATCGCTATAAACCTATTTACCCTATTACCCCTAAACCCCCACATTGCTATAAACCTATTTACCCTATTAACCCATAAACCCCCACATTGCTATAAACCTATTTACCCCTAAACCCCCACATTGCAATAAACCTAATTACCCTATTAACCCCTAAACCCCCACATCGCTATAAACCTATTTACCCTATTAACCCCTAACCCCCCACATTGCAATAAACCTAATTATCCTATTAGCCCCTAAACCCCCACATTGCAATAAACCTAATTACCCTATTAACCCCTAAACCCCCATATCGCTATAAACCTATTTTCCCTATTAACCCCTAAACCCCCACATCGCTATAAACCTATTTACCCTATTACCCCTAAACCCCCACATTGCTATAAACCTATTTACCCTATTAAACCCTAAACCCCCACATTGCAATAAACCTAATTACCCTATTAACCCCTAAACCCCCACATCGCTATAAACCTATTTACCCTATTAACCCCTAACCCCCCACATTGCAATAAACCTAATTACCATATTAACCCCTAAACCCCCACATTGCAGTAAACCTAATTACCCTATTAACCCCTAAACCCCCACATTGCAATAAACCTAATTACCCTATTAACCCCTAAACCCCCACATTGCAATAAACCTAATTACCCTATTAAAACCTAAACCCTCACATCGCTATAAACCTATTACCCTATTAACCCCTAAACCCCCACATTGCAATAAACCTATTTACCCTATTAACCCCTAAACCCCCACATCGCTATAAACCTATTTACCCTATTAACCTCTAAACGGCAAAATCCCCACATCGCAATAAACATAATTATCCTATTAACCCCAAAACCCCCACATCACAATAAACCTATTTACCCTATAAACCCCTAAACCCCCACATCACAATAAACCTATTTACCCTATTAACCCCTTAAACCGCCAACACCCCAATACAAATAACTAATTAAATTACTAAACTCCCTAACCTAACACCCCCTAAATTAACACAAATTACCTAAACTAAAAAATACTAACGTTACAAAAAATAAAAAAGGCTAACATTACAGAAAAAAGAAAAACAAATTATCAAAGTTTCCAAATTAAACCTAATCCCTATGAAAATAAAAAAGCCCCCCCAAATAAAAACACCCCCTAATCTAAGAATAAACTGCCAGTAGCCCTTAAAAGGCCCCAAGATAAACAGCTCTTTTATATTAAAAATAAACAAAGTCCCCCCCCCCCACAGGAAAACCCCCCACCCACCAAACCCCCCAAAATAAAAAAACCTAACACTAAAAAACCTAAACTACCCATTGCCCTGAAAAGGGCATTTGTTGGGCATTGCTCTTAAAAGGGCATTTAGCGCTTTTACAAAAAATGTGGTAACTGCAAAAGAGCTGTTTAACTTAGGGCAATGCCCTACAAAAAAAACCCTTTTAAGGGCTATTGGTAGTTCAGCATTAGATTAGGGAGTGTTTTAATTTGGGGGGGGGGGGTTAATTTTCATAGGGATTAGGTTTAATTTTTTAAAAATTTTTTTTTTTTTAAAGGTTTTTATTAGAAAAGTAAAGATTACAACATTGCTCTAACCAAATGAAGATGCTGGTTTTGTTTGTAAAATGCTGATTCTGTAAGATTGTTTATGTGATTATTTCTTCAATGTACAGTATTAATCTGTTGATAAGTCAGTAAAAATAGCTCACAGTATTCCAAAGAGCTGCTGAACCTTATTATATCCAGGGGCTCGTGGCTGACTTAATAAAAGGGGGGGGGGGGGAAGAGAGATGTAGTTAAGAAAAAAAAAAAAAAGCAAGGGTAGGGGGGACTGAAATGGACAGGGAAAAGGGGGGTACTCTGGGGGAAAGCTACATTTAATATTATAAGTGAATGACGGGACTATATGCGTATCCAGTTCAGGGCAATATTGGTGGTATCTGATTAAAACCACCCCTAAACTGTAGAGCCACTCCACAGGTCCATCATCCCTTGGTATTTTTCCATTTGGCCTGTCTTTAAATAGTGAAAAAGTTCTAGTCTCATCAGGTCATCTGTCTGGGAGCGCCATTCTAGTACTGGGGGGGGGGGGAGCTGGGTTTCCAGTGTTTAGGTACTAATTTTTTAGCACTGTTAATCATAATTAGTAGAAGTGATTTTTTAATGTCATTCTGTAATTTGGGTATTTCTAAAAATAGGAGGGCACTGAAGGCAGGCTCCATTGGTGAGTCCATAACTGTAGACATTGAAGAGAACACACCCTTCCAGTAGTCCGCGAGAACAGGGCATGTCCACCAAATGCGATACATGGTTCCCCTTTGTCCGCATCCCCTCCAGCACCTGTCACTGATCTATGAAGTCTGGAGGGGGTCAAATACCAGCGACTTAATAGTTTAAAGTGCACCTCCAGCATACCGGCTGATGAAGAGGCCTTTGCTGCACGCTGGAAGGAGTTACGCCACACTCTTGACTCATACTCCATACCAATTTCGGCACTCCAGGCTTGTGTGTATGTTGGTAGTGCGTGTTCATCCTGGAGCAGAAGGAGTCTATATAGTATAGAGATTGTATGTCTTGGTGGTATGGGTTGTGTGCATAACGTTTCAAAAGGGGTAAGTTCCCTATGCAATTTATGTTTATATTTGTGAGTAACAATAAAACGTACAATCTGTGTTCTTGACAACGAATTGGGGAATAGCGCTTTATCCCACAATTGTAGTTTCTCAAGGGACATGATATTTCCCTGGTCTATAGCTAAATGCAGTTTACCGTCTCTAAGTCTGTATATCGGTCTTACTGATGTTTGTGTGGTACGAGTGGGTAAGTCTGGATTTTCTCTGATGGGCAGCAGCAGAGAGTAGACAGATGATATGTGTGAGTTTGTGGCAAGTAATCTGTCCCACCCCCTAAAGGTTTCCATTATAGATGGGTACTGAGATATAATGGCTGGGCGTTTTCTAGGTTCCATCCATGCCAAAGTTGCCACATTATCCCTGTTCAATATGACATTATCTAATTGGACCCAGGCCTTATGTTCTGAATTGTGGGTTGGAGTTGAGTGAGAAGACCATATGCAAAAAAGGTTCACCAAAGTTCATCCTAGTTAACACTTGCCTAAGAAAAAGCCAGTCCACCCTATCAAAGGCCTTCTCGGCGTCTGTTGATAAGAGTGAGAGAGAGAGGGATTCAGCCTTTGCATAGTTTATAATATGTTGTATTCTGATAGTGTTATCTTTGGCCTCTCGACCGGCGACGAAGCCCACTTGGTCTGTGGAAATTAATTTAGGGAGAATGTTATTCAAACGATTGGCCAATACTTTCGCCAGGATTTTTATATCCGTATTCAATAGGGAAATTGGGCGGAAATTGCTCGGAGTGTTTGGGGTTTTACCTGGCTTGGGAAGTACAGAAATATGTGCTTCAAGCATCTGTCAGGGTAGCTTTTTAGTAATGGTCAATTCATTAAAGAGGGTGATGAGATGTGGGCCAGGAGAGTTTTATAGGTTTTATAATACTTGGGGGTAAAACCATCAGGTCCGGTACATTTCCCCATTGGCAGATCTTTTATAGCTTGCATTATTTCTTTCTCTGTAATGGGTAGGTCAAGAGTGGTCGATTCCTCATTTGAAAGGTTATTGAGAGGCAGGTCTCTTAAATAATCCATTATTAAAGATTGTTTAGTATCTGATTGTGAGTCAGTAAGTGTATTTATAGGCAAATCTAAATTATAAAGGGACTGGTAGTATTGTTGAAATAAGTTGGCTATACCCTTGCTATCTTTAACCTCCTTTAAGTCGGTCGTCTTAAGTGAATGGATGAATGATTTATATTTTTTCCGTTGCACAGTTCTGGCCAAGAGCTTGCCTGGTTTATTGCCCTCGTCGTAATATAGTTGACGGAGGTATAGGGCCTGTCTCTGTGAGTCTGCCATAATGAGGTCTCTGAGTTCCTTCGTTGTATGAGTTAATTGTGCCCAAAGAGAGGGATTCTGTGGGTCAGTTTTGTGTTTTTGTTCCAGGAGATGTATACTGGAGTGTAATTTGTCATAATGCCGTCTTTTGTCAATCAGTTTTTTTGCTCTAATTTTGATGAGCTCCCCTCTTACAACACACTTATGTGCTTCGCAGTTGTTAGTACTAGAAGTGTCGGTGTGTGTGTTTAAAGTAAAAAATTCAGTTAATGTTTTACCTATGGTTTCTGTAGTAATCAGGTCCGTTAGTAAGTGGTCATCCAGTCTCCATATAAAATCAGTTAAAGGTGTTTCAGGCCAGACCACTGAACAAGTAACCGGGGCATGATCTGTCCATGTTATCGGTCCAATCTCACAATTGCTCACTGATGAAAGACCAACCGAATCAGTGAATATGTAGTCAATACGAGAGTATTTTTTGTGAACACTGGAGTAATATGTGTAATCTCTCGTCACAGGATGTAGTGTGCGCCATATGTTGTGCATATTAAGGTCAGTAATGGAGCTTTTAGCTGACTTCAAAATATTTTTAGGGATGCTAGCCACCAAGTTAGAGGTGTCCAAAAGGGGGTTAAGGGAGAAGTTAAAGTCGCCACCCAACAGCACCATCCCCTTACGGGGATCTAATAGAAGGTGTGAAATCTTTTTAATAAAACAGTGCTGTGCCGTATTGGGGGCGTAGATATTAAGAAGAGTAATAGGTCTACCAAACAGGAGGCTTACAATTAAAATGTGCCGACCCTCAGGGTCTTTGATTATTGTTGATGGCTGTAAGGATATGGACCCTTGGAGCAGTATCCCCACACCACTCCTCTTCTTGGTATTAGAGGCAAAATACATTGAGGGATATTTCGGATTGTTCCAATTAGGCTCTTTGCCCTTTTGAAAGTGCGTTTCTTGCAAAAAGAGAATGGAATGACCATATTTATTGAGTTCCTTTAGGACAATTGATCGTTTACCTGGGCTGTTTAGTCCTTTTACATTTATCGTAGTTAATTATATGACATGTTCAGGGTTCCCCTCCTTCCTAATGGTCGACATGGCCAGGAGCTAAATCTGTGGTGTGTGTAGCTCTCAGTTCCCTCAGTAAGGAAAAAAAAAGGGGGGGGGGAATGGGGTGTTATGTAAGATGGGAGTGATATCAGATAGTATACCAGAGTGAACATTGAAATGAGAGGGGGAGAGGAAAACCACCCAGGTGAATATGAAAAGAAGCAGAAAGTATCAATGGGGGTGTGTTCCCGTGATGCATACGTGTTATGCAATACTATTTGGTAGATCTTGAGACAAGGAGAAGTCTTGTCTCAATGTAGAACAAATGAGATATTCATTTACCATTATATTTATTCCCCATACCAGGGAGAACCCATAGGCTCAGTGATATATGAAAGTGACAGTAATGAGGAAACACTTGCCTGACCATGTAATTAACAGGCAAATACAACATAATTTTTTTTAACTAAACATGTGCTAACTACTTATACAATAACAACATTAAACCTTGATACATTGGGCATTAACCCCAGTAATTAGTCCAATGCAGCATTTTAGAAAGTTCACTGTACTTGGTCGGTTATGGTGGATGATTTAAAACATGTTCTGTATTCTTTGTGCTGCATATTTATCCAACCAACCAATACCTCCAAAACAGAATCATATTGATACATAATCTGAAACAAATAATACCCTATTATCTAAGCCAGGCAGGGTCAAAGCCTTGGCCAGATATGGTTTCATTACTTTTCTTACCTGAGTATTATTCGGCAGGAAGCAAAGCTGTAGTTATTTCTTAAGCTTAAGCAATTTATTATTAAAAGGAGGAGTATTACATTTTTTGGGCGCCATCTTTATAAAGTTCCAAGTCTTGCTTTATGACCAAAAGAGGCGTCCTTCTAATGTAAGGGAAACATGTCCCCATATCCCTGAGGCCGTGGGTCCTGCAATTCGGCAACTGTTCCACTAATAAGATGAAGGAAGAAGCTTAGTTGAGACTATCCGAACCCTCCGTTGCAGGATTCAGCTGTGGTGCAGCAGCCGGAGAAAGCATTGGCTGTGGTGTTTTAATTGAAAGTTCCTTGCAGAATTGCGGAAGATCCTCTGCTGTGCGGTAGATCACGGTCTTATCTTTGGTGGCGATAATTGCAACCGGAAATCCCCAGTGGTATGGAATCTTGTGGGCCTGTAACTCTGCGGTTATGTGTGACAAGGATCTACGTTTTTGTAATGTCACCGGGCTCAGGTCACTGTAGATTTGCACTGGGATGCCCGCTTGTTGAAGTGGCTGTTTTGCACGGGCGTTCCGTAGTATTTCCTCCTTATTTCGAAAGTTAAGTATTCTGAGAATAATATCACGCGGGGCTGCTTTAGGAGATGGCCTAGGTCGCAGTGCCCTGTGGGCTCTTTCGATAGGTATATCAGGTGAGCTGGGAGTCCCTTTGACGGTCCTAAATAGACTTTGAAGATATCCCTCTATAGCAGTAGGTGATATGGACTCTGGCACCCCTCTCACTCTCAGGTTATTTTTGGAACTGCGATTATCTAGGTCCTCTATTTTATCATTCAATGACTGTATTAGACCATCTTGAGAGGACACCTTAGTGGTGAGTTGTGCCACAGAGTTGGACGTCGCAGTCTGATCATCTTCAATCACTGTAATTCTGTCCTTTATTGTAGAAATGTCTTTATTAAGCTCTTTGTATAGGATGCGAACTTCATACATTACTATCTTAATATCCTCTTTGGATGAAAGATGGTTGAGGCCTCTTTTGTAACATAATTACCAGGTAATATGTCTGCTGTATTCATTTCCGCCATTATTAACTGCGGGTCCGCTGTATCTTGGTTCAAAGGTGCAGCCCCCTGTGGGTCTTTTGGTTTAAGGTAGTGCCCCAATGTTCTATTGCTGCTGCCTTTCTCCCCTCTGATCTGCTTTTTATTGGGCATTCCAGTGTGTATTAAAAGAGGAGAAATTCCTTTCAGAGCTGGATGTGTTAAGCAGGATATTTTAAGATTTAGTTTAATCTCTAATATATTGTGCTGACCTGCCGTAAAGAGGGGCCCTCAGGAGAATGACAGATTATCTGAACGTTATAGGTCCTCTGGCAGTGTGCCCTGTATTATCTATTAGCGTTGGGAATTGGTTATGAAGACAGGTAGATTATGAGGGCTATGACAATCTACTCTGTGCCATGTAAAAATCCGGTATATTTAGCAGCTATGGGACCCGTCTTCTGTTAGAGTAACCACGTGGCCAATGGCCGCAACTGTCTTATTCACGCTCCCTTCGCCTCTGTACTTATTTCCCCAGCTTATTACAGGGCTCTGACCTCCGTTGTGCTGGACTGTGATGTTAGTACATCTACTACCGCTTTTTTTTAATTTTTACTTCTTTCTCCCAATTACCTCCAAGCACCGATCACCTCTTATGCCTGTTTAGCGCCGACTCCTGTCTGACCAGATCACTCCCGGTTCCTGCGGTCTTTGTTCTGTGTCTGCGGTGGGCTTGACTGGTATCTCCCAATACTGATGCAGTCTTTTTAAACAGCTACCTCGCTTACCGCTGCTTGATCCAGGATGCGCACTTCATGCCGCTGTATGTCTGCGTTCTCCTTAACCCTCTGCTGCGTTCTCACAACGCCTTTTGCTCCCTCCTGATAATTACAAGCCTGTTTGTCACTTAGTTATAGGTGCCCCTGGGATTATTAGAAAAAACCCCATTTGGTCAGTATTAACACATTTTACATTACGGGGCTCAGGAGCTCTAGCAAAATGCTGCCATCGGCCTGCGTGGCTAAGCTCTGCCCCCCAGGTTTAATTTTTTAATTTTTAAAAAATTTGTTTATTTTTTTCTGGAGTTCGATTTTTTTAAAAAACATCTTTTTTTTATTTTTTTATTAACACATAGACTGCCCACTGGGCAGGCTTATCAACTAGTGTATATATATATATATATATATATAATCTTGATAAAGGCTGACACACAGCCGAAACGTGCAGATACATTTTCTCTATCACCTGTACAAATAAGGATAGTGAAGGAGTTCATTAGGCTGAACAGATATCAAAGTGTCCCCCAGTACAAAATAACGAGGGACAGATACACACATTGCTGTTGTGGCACCTATTGGATACGGACTCCATTGCCCACTGAAAGTTTCTTCACCCTGCCACACTGGAAACCACATTTTGAATGTGGTATAACTTGATAGTCCATGCAGCATCTGTGTTCCGTATGAATAATCTGGAAGCCTTTGGTTTTATACCTCCAGATTGTCTGAAACAGCCCAGCGTTTGGGTAACCTACAATAAGGAGCTTTTTTTTTTTTTTTTTTGCATTCATTCTGACACCCCAGAATAGCTCTCACATGCCTTTGTTTTTGTTTGTCTTAAATTTATTTTAGCACACTTATATTCATTTTGTAAAAGTGTATATTGTGAGACTTTTTTTTTACACATACAGGATTAAAGGGACATTCCAGTCAAAATTTAAATCCACATGGATGCATTTCAGTTTTGAATAGAAGCATTTTGGTAATATACGTGTATTAGCAAAAATGCTTCTAGTAAAAGCTATAGCTGTTTCAAAAGTGTATTTAAATATAAAAGCATTTTTGCCAATACACATACTGTATATTGCAAATATGTTTCTAGTCGAAGATGTAATTCATCTATGTGCATTTATATTTTGACTAGAATGTCCCTTTAAGTTTTTCATTGTTATACCCATATTTCTGTTCATGTACATGACATAAATCATTAAGAAAATACTAATTATTTTAGACAGCTATATTTCTATTGAATTTATTATCTTACCTTTTAATGTTCCCTGTCTGCGACAAAAGAACTAATGTAATCATCGAAATTATCTCTTTCGAATGCAAGGAAGGGGGGAAAAAAAGTTAAATTCTTGTTCTGATTCATCACTTTTATTGAACTTAAATTGTTTTAATGCACATTAAGTACGCATTTATTGGAGAAGATATCGTTTTCTGTTGGGACAGACAGTTAAAGAAATAACAAATGACTTTAATGTAAATCAAATACTTAATGCTTTTATAGAGACTCCAAAGCCTTAAATGTGTATATTAATGGTAATTTTTACAAAACACTGCTAGGCAACTTCAGATGTAGGTGACAGTGATTGTTTCAGCTTGGAAATAGGATTCCTTTCAGATGCTAATCACTTGCACATAGAGCTATTTCTCTCTTTGGTTGAAGCCAGTCAATTGAATAATTCATAGAGTGGGTTTTGTTGTATATTTATTGTGTCATAAGCGAGTTGTAATTTCGCTAACAGTATACTTTAGTTATTAACTAAAAAATAATTTGTCTGATAGGATGAAGGAATAAAAAAAAAATTCCATCTAACACACTATTGTTGTATATATTTTGAAAACAGAATGCACTATTTTAATTTTATCCTGAATTTGATATAAGAGGCAGAAAGCATATTAACATAAATGGGATTGAATTTGCACACTATTGTTAAAGGTGGCACTCAAAGGACTAAGCTTCTGTATCGACAAATATTACATTTTATGTATCACGTTGTTTCAATTCCTAAAACCTTTTTTTTTTCACTGTACAGTACCCCGCTGCTTTGCAAAAAGGATACGTTAATAGCAGGCAAGTCGCTGTGATTGCTATCATGAAAAAGAAAGCCTTGTTTCTTATGTTCAGAATATTGGACAGAGTTTCAAATGACCAGATGCCAGAACAAATGCATTTTTAAAGATTTTCTTTTTTCATATCAGAGACAACTATGGCAAAAATTGTGTTATCTTTATTTATTTTCAGATACTTCATACTTTAATGAGAATGTTTAAAGGGATATAATGTTCATATACTAAATCACTTGAAACTGATGCAGCATAACTGTGAAAAGCTAACATGAAAATATCACCTGAACATCTCAATGTAAAAAGGGAAGATATTTATCTCAAAATTTCTTTTGTTTTTTCACCTTGCAGCTGCGCAGTAGCTAAACAAAAACAACAGCCAATCAGCATCAGCAGTGCTGAGGTTATGCTCCGCTTTGCTGTGATCTCAAGAGATTTGAAGTATTTTCAATGTTCCCAACAAATGTGTCTCGTCATTTAAATACCAAGTATGTCTAAAACTGATAAAATGCTCTAACTTAAAGGGAATGTGTAGTGCAAAATTGAAATGCTCTAAAAATTGATAAAGAATGTAATTTTAGCACTACTGACCCTGCAAGTGTTTGTGTTTATCTCCTGCAAATCAGTTAAACAGTTAACCTCTTCCAGGTGGACAGTGGACTCAGGCAAGCAGTTGATAATTGTTAATTGTATTCAAAGATGCTGCAGGGATAGCCTTTTAGATTGGCTAGGCTCTCTCTTCCACCCCCCACTGTGAGGTTGAATTCTTCTGCTGTCTCTTCTTATATAGCTTTTCTATAGCCAATGCTGCAGGATTTAGATTTTCAGTATAGGTGGAGGATTCCGCAGGCAAAAGCAGCTATTTAAAAAGAAAACAAGGACATAAAAGGTAAATGAACTAACTGTAAACAAGTTATTACACACCAGCAGAAAAAGTGAGTTATTGGGAACACATTAAAAAAGAGAAATGTTTTCTGTACAATGTCCCTTTAACAAACAAAATTGACTATAATTTTATTTTATTTTGTAAATTTATCTTTAGCATAACTGTCAGTATAATGTAATGTGGCCCTTGGCCCTTCTTGCCAAAAAAGTTTTCCCAGTCATTAGTTTATTTTTTCATAGGGTTGAGAGGACAGATAGCTGTGGGCA
Organism: Bombina bombina; assembly: GCF_027579735.1. Lineage (NCBI taxonomy): Eukaryota > Metazoa > Chordata > Amphibia > Anura > Bombinatoridae > Bombina > Bombina bombina. The sequence continues at coordinate 845,047,654 of NC_069499.1, read as the reverse complement.
AAAACATGAAGTAAAAACAGTGGACTCGATCACAAGGGGTTTTCAAGTTTGACCCATTAGAAATCATTTGAAAACCTGGTATTTTGTAACACTTGACTTAGCACCTAAGTCACAAGATTGTGAGTTATTCTTAGTGCAAGACCAAGTGTAAGATAACACACCCTGCACTATTCATTTACGCTCTGCTTTTATTCTAGCACTTTATTGGAAGAGAGAGACACTTAATTTCCATTACATTTTCATGATTAATTGCAATTACTTTTGTGTGTGTTTCACTAGATTTTGCTTTTATATTGATTAAATTCAAATTGAGTGAGGACCAGTAAAAAGGAGGATAACAGACAATGACCTGCTTGTTAATTACACAATAAAGAAAAGATGGGAATAGAGACAGATGAAACTTCTGAAAAATATATTAGGAAACAGTGGGACTGGAGGGTTAGAGAATTATCTTTGTCTACCTAAAAGTGATATTATGTGATATAAACCCACCTGCTCTTATAGACAAACAAAAGCTAAACTTAGTCTTCTAGACTTTTCTTGGCAAACAAGGTGAGTAGCAATAAAAACAATTTGTGGGCTCTATATACAAAGCAGTGAATGCTACTATGAAGCTCTGGCAGGGCAAGCTCATGTGACCCAGCATGCCGCAATGTAAGAAGTAGCATTCAACACGTACGTTTAGAGTGATTGACATAGGTCCTTCTCTCAGGTAGTCACTTTAAACATTTTTATTGTTGGGTAGACTCCCCTTTGACCCAATAATTTCCTGAATTCTTTATGGGATAGATTTAACAAAGCAGTGGAAACATTCCATACTTTGTGACATGGTGTTTGTCCTGGTCCTGCAATACTGTGGCATCGATGATGCCTAATTGGTAATAAGGGGCCTAATGTGTGCCTCAATTGTTGACACAAGGAAGGATGGATCCATGGATTAATGTTGTTTAAAAAACAAAACCAACAAAGGGTATTAGCGCAAATTTAGGTTACTGTGCTTCCTTTTAAATAATGATCTAGAGGAGGGGCGGAGCCAGCTGTTGGAGAGAGCAGACATGTTTTTTTGGAAGCTCCTGCTTAAATATACTATCTCTACATTACTGCATAATGATTTCTAGGAAGATAATTACTTTCATATGTCTCATCTTACGGTATTTGTGCCAATGCCTTTGATTGAGATTAAAAAGTGGAAGCTCCGATGCAAAGCTCCTATATGAAGCAGCCCTGATTTCCTGAAAATTTCAGCCGCCATTATAAACTTCCCCATGCTGCCTGGTGAAGTAAGATATCGCAACACAACACCTCATTGCAGGCTGCAGGCAAGCTGGTGGGAATTGAATTGGACCTGAAACCTGTCTACTTCAATTTTTATTACTGGGATCTTGCTCAATAACAATATCGCTCTATTTACATTCAGGGCAGCTGACCCCCCCTCCTCTCCCTCTGATATCTAGGCCAAAGCCTCCCTGCTAGAGAATATCAGAGACTGGGGCCCGCAAAACACACTCTTGTGGCTGCTTACATACTATCCTCATCCTAAACCCCCAAGGACGTGGAGACCGATGCCGGAGAGGAGGACATTATGATAAGACACTTGGAGGAACATTTTGCCGACCTGAAGTGGAGCTTTCTTGCGGTATGGGAACTTGCCACACAGCTAGCACAGGATGCACAAACAACAACGCATCACGGCAGTGTAGCGGTCCCCTTCATACCGGATGGAATTCGTCATACAAGAAATAGCGAAACACCTCTGGATCAAAATCTCTCAGGGGCGATATATGACACGTTCCATACCGGGACATTTTCTCATAACCGGACTGACAACATCCTACCCAATGACGCAATCACCACTGTGTCTCATACTCCCTTCCCTCTACTCCGGATAGCATCCAGCCACAGGGGAGAGAAAACGCTGTTGTGGGATTTATCCCTGCCTAGGGAAGTACGTAAGTCATATCACTACATCATCCAGGGCACAACTGTTCTCCCATCAGCAAGAATATGGGACTTAAGACAGCTTATGGGACACATATGCAATCTCACCCTATTCTGCCTTAACTGTGCAAAACCGGAGTTGGTTAAACACCTTGCATATTCACATATGCCTATAAGTTTTACTCTGGATACCACTAGCCCCTCCTCAGTTTGCATGATCCTCTCTCCCCCAATTTTAACATTGCTAGCTTTCCTTTTTATTACTTTTGCTTTTCGAGCAGAAGTTCAGTTAAGAAATACAGTGTGAATTTTTTTTTCCCTTTATGCAGTATACGGTTTGCAGTTAAGTAATGATACTTTACCATTGTTTTTTGTATTTGTCTCTTGTTAATCTTGGAGGATGTTGTCTAGGTGTTATACGTATGATCCATAGAGCTCCTTTAGTATTAGTGACATCACACATCTACATTAAGAAATTACATATTTAATATAGAAGGGTCAACTAAAACAGTAGTAATCCTTAGAACCCTAACTTCTCTTTAGGATTGAATCCTATATATTAATTATACAACCCTTATTAAACTTAAAGGACCATTTAGTCTTATATGGGACAGGACGCACTAACACACCTTACCGTCATGCCTATATAGCACTTACACATATACACGCTGCCGGCGGCCAAGGTAGCAAAACATCTATTGAGAGTTGAGGGAGATAAGTTAGTGAATAGGCACTCTATTAAAGTCCAGCGACTTCTACGGAGCTTCCTTCATCTATGTTTGGTAGGTTCTAATGTTTTATATGTATCCTATAAAACTTTATGTGTGTGTCTACAATTCTATTGCTTTAAACTCTTGGTCACTAATAAGCACTGACTCACTTTAGAGGATCATTTTATACTTGAGCAGCCATAGATTCTTCTATATTGCAGGTTACAAGACCAAACATGGGTCTTTCCTACATACAATTCTCATAGCCATATAGTAATATATTCTCCAGTCCCCGAATATTTACTTCTTTATCTTTTTTCCAATCCTAGATTTCAGAAACTTATACTAGAGTGGCTTTTGCCCGCTGTACTTACCCCATACCCTCAATTGGTCCAAGCGTGACCCTATCTGTAACTACCAATAAAATGTTTTGTACAAACAGGCCCAAAAGAGATCATTTTGGTAAATGCCATTCATAACACCTGCTCATACTCAGTTGGTCCATAAGAGATCTAAATAGAAGTTACCCCAGTGCAATATTAACTTTAGAAAATGAGGTTTTAATTGTAAAGGCGCATCATTAGTGTAGATTGTTACCTATAGCACTATTGCTAACAGGGCCGTCTTTAATATTGACTGGACCCTGGGCAAAAAATTTCTTGGGCCCCCCCACCCCATGCAATTTCGCTCTCCACCCCAACATCCCAAAAAACAACTAAATCAATTTATTTTATAATTGTTTTCAAAATTATTAGCCCAGCAGTGAATCATCACTGCTGGGCTAATCATTTAAAAAAATGAAATAAATTGAAACATGTGAAACTGGACCTAAGCAGTATTAATAAGTACATAAATATATAAATTCCTCCACTGTGGATTCATTTAATATTCTTTTGAATGTGATTTTGGTGTGAGTTTAGCTGGTTAAAGAGATTTAGGGCAGCCAACAGGAGCAAAGCAAGTTAAAGACTGAGGAGGAAGCATGTAGGTGCAGACAAATATAAGTTTACTGACTGAAACAGCAGAACAACTATGAGAAACTGTAAAATCTGAGACAGAGAGAAAACAAAAACTATAAAAATAAACATTACATTAATGTGTGAAGTATCAGCATGACACTATACATCAGCCACAGCAGCACATGTCACTTCTTTGCTAGGAACAAGTTCCCTCTCACCCTGCACTAGACAATGCTGCATGGGGAGGGACATGTGTGCACTCACTTATTCTTCCCACTGACACCTTTCTACAAAGCACTGTTCCCCTAAAAAACTTCAGTTAGTTGATCCTAGGGCCACAGCAGAAAGAGCAGGGCTAAAGGGACCAGCAGACTGGATGCTGTCTGCCCAAGGCTGCATGGATACAGTGAGAGATGTGTCATACAGCCTCAAGACTGAAGAGAGCAGTGTATGCAGCTGCACAGATGCTCAAATCCTCATGTGCCTGCCGCTCCAGCTTTCTTCTGTATGCGCCTACAGTCAGCCCTACCCAGAAACAATCCCCACCACCAGAGCAGTTACCTGGTAACAGTGGTAACCCCAGTAGGACATTTTCTGATGCAGTGGGAATGCCTGGATATCGAGTTAGGGCTTTGCATTCAGTGCTACACAGTGCACATCTAAAACAGCACATGGCAATAGCTTGGCATGTCACATGACACCGGCACGGTCTGGCACAGTTTAAAAAAAAAATATATAAGCAGAGTACTTTTGAATGTGACAGTATTATGACTAAATGTGTGTTTCCCCATGTCAAATCAGCAGTCTGGTATGAACCATAAAAAAAAAAAAAAAAAAAAATTTTTTTTTAGGACTCTTGGGCCCCTCAACAGAGACTGGGCCCTGGGCAGCTGCCCCTTTTGCCCTGTGTTAAAGACGGTCCTGATTGCTAACTTTACTACGCATATCACACATTATGCGTAGTAATAATGTAGTTATTATATCACTGAGAAGGACTATGACTTTCCTGGGTACACAGCTAAACCAACATGTATTGTTAGTCTATTTAAAGATTGAAGTGTTATTTATTTATTTTTTTAGTTGCCTAAAAGTAACATGTCTACGGAACTCTAATGTTTATAAAGCCTTTAGTTAATTTTTTTATTGAGGTTTGCAACATATACAAGAATATCTTTAAAAAAAAAAAAAAGCTATATATTTAAAAACCAAAAAATGAGCACTGGTTTACAAATAGGAGGAAATTAAATCCACCTATGAGCAACCTATTAATCAGTATATGTCAGTATAATCTACAAAGTGCAGTATCAAAAATGTGATAGTTAGATGAACAGGCCCATATAAATATACTAAACTTCAAAATAATCCATACGAGTTTAAAAGAAGAAAAAAGGGAGACCTCAGAAACGCGTTGCTCATCTCTGTTAAGCTGTGAAGCTTGACCCATAGGAGCACCTGTAGAAGCAGGTGTGGGAAGGGGAGCAATAACGGTCTGGTTTGTTTGGAATAGGCTATACGCTATACATCTACAGACGTTCATCTTATATCCCTAAACTTCCTAAGTTTGCTTAAAGTTTTGCTAAAAAGAACTTTGTTTCTGGCCGTGGATCAAACAGGTTGGGGAAACTAATCACACTGCAGTTACCTGTGGACGTTTTCAATTCAAAAGAGACCAGAAGCGCCAACACCCGGTGTAAGTAATTGAATACACCATTCTGTTTAAACATCTTACCGCCTGTAACAGGACCATCCTTTGTCTATTTTACTTCCAGACACATCTTTACCTGGAATCATCCGGACTTTGGATTAAACATCTGGTTTCCAGTTTGTTTTTAACTCTATCAAGAGTCCCTATTAATGTGTGCTTTCTATGAAATGTTTAATTGCATATTGTGCTTTATGAAATGTGTTTAAATATATAAAAGTTTTTATTATTTTTTATTCCCGACTTTTATGTATTAAATTTGTATTATTTTGAAGTTCAGTATATGTATATGGGCCTGTTTATCTAACTATCAAATTTTGGATACTGCACTTTGTAGATTATACTGACACATACTGATTAGCAAATTGTTTGTAGGTGGATTTAATTACCTCCTATTTGTAAACCAGCACTCCTTTTTGCATCTGCAGTTTGAAACATCAACAGAAATTCATCAGAAGAGGCAAAGATTTTCCATTCATCTACTGATCACCTCTTTTAAGTCTGTGTCCATTGTAGCCTCAGCTTCCTGATGACAGTTGTGGAACCCAGTGTGGTCTTCTGCCTTTGTAGCCCATACACTTTAATATTTGATCTCTTGTGCTTTCAGAGGTGCCCTTCTGCTTAGTATTTGGAATAACCTTGGGTTCCAATAGTGCTGTTACCGTCAGATACTGTCTCCTCCTTGTCATCTTTAATCAGTCTGATCATTCTACTCTGTCCTTTCTCATTAACAAGGTGTTTTTTTGCTCACAGAGTAGAAGTTTTTTTTGTATATATATATATATTTGCATTAATCTCGGTCAATCTCTGAATATGTTATTTGTGATAATCTCAAGAGGTCAACCTTTTCTTAGATACCATCTGGCACCAACAATCGATCCATGGTCAAGATCTGGGGATTAGAAGTCGGACCCAATAAAAGCAGTAAGATTATTATTACTAAAAAAAAGGAGGCTAATTTATTTAATAGATTTTGATGGTTTTGTGTGCCTAAAAGCAGTTGTAATACTTTACAAAAAAGTGTCAATTGGAACATAGTGGGCTGCCAGACATAATGACAACATCCATATGAAACATGGGATTGATAGCTGCCATGGTTCATGACTCATCCAGCTTCTGAGCTTGCATATGATCAAGCCCATAGACTGAGACATAAAGGGGTATGAAACCTAAATTTTTCTTTTATGAATCAGATTAAGTATACAATTAAAAAAAAAGTATCCAATTTTCTTCTATTGTAAAATTAGCTTTGTTCCTATGGCATTCTGTGTTGAATAGCATACCAAGGTAGCTAGAGTGCACGTATTTTGTAAAACACGGCTGCCATCTAGTGGTCTTGCAAATAAATAACATTCTTCAAATCCTTGCAAAACGGCTGCCATATAGGGATTCAAATATGTGCACGCTCTAGAGTCTACCGATTTGTGTTTCAACTAAAAATAATTAAAAAAAAAACAAAGTAAATTTACAAAAAAATTAAAGTTATACATTCTGTCTGAATCATAAAATTGGACTCATGTCTGTTTAAATCTGTCCATGTCTGCATTTTCAGATATATAGGACCCGCGCATGGGATTTACGTGTAGAGATATTGGTTTTATAGATGGCATAATTCAAAGGAACATTGGGGGAAAAAAATCTTCCAGTTGATTTTAGGCTTTAACATAGATTCAAGCTTTTATTTAAAAATTACTTTTTCTTTTAATCCTTATAGTCACCCATTACTACATGAAAGCAATTCAGCTATCAAAGTTATACTGCAGTAAAAACAGAAACTTTAAACCTCTGGATCCCTGGCACTATAGCTCATTCTCTTTCCAGAAAGTTAAATATAATAATGAATAACCAGACTTTTCTTGCTTTGTTAAGGCATATTGGGTCACACATAAATGGACTACCAATAAATGAAACATTCCCAAATATTTCTCTCTTTGTGATGAATTATGGAATATCTTGACTTGCCAGATGATTAAATTTAAAAGTGGTTTACTGTAATGATATTTGTAGAATATGAAAGAAGATTAAATGTCTGAATTACAATGTGATTTTTTTTTTTAGTTTGATTTTGGCACTTTAGTTATGGAAGCCACAAAATTAAAATATATACGAAAAAGTAGCATCAAACTTTTTACATATTCTATAAATGCTAACATTTTAAATTTATGGTTCATTATGTTGCTTATAAAATGTATTAAACATTGAGAGAGAACAAAAGATGCAATAAGACAATCCTCTGATAAGTAAGAACATTTTCTGTCTGCATCTTATCCTATATCTTAGATTAAAAAAAATTAAGGAATAAGATATAGGATAATGTTTTTCTACAGAAAATCATCATTAAATTTGATGGGGATTTTTGTAGATTAATCAGTTCATACATTTTTTTCGAAAGGTTTGCCATCGACCCCTATTTGTTTAACTACAAAGCGGATAAACACAATGAACTCAATCATACTCTATTGGCTGCAACTGTTTTAGCTTTTTTGGGGGTGCGAAAAAGTTGCTTTTTGATTCTGTGTGGTTACAATTGGCCATTTTCAGCTCTTTCCTTCACTTGCGAACTGGTTTTCAGATCCTATGGGGGTGAAAAGTTCCCAGAGATCACAACACTTTTTCAAGTCACTTTTCATCACCTTTTCAAGACCAGTTTTGTGTTTTTAAATTTGACTCCTCTAGGCACTTGATAATTTCTTGAAAGGGCATTTTGGACATAATTGCATAGCTGTGAAATATTTTCAATCAATCTTATCTTGCACATATGCAAAACACTCTAAAATGGCCATAGGAAGATGGTGACGTTTTCCGGTGAGCGAAGCAGTGAGGTGAGGTATGTAGGGAGAGGCCTCTCACCAGCGTGCTGTGGAAAACCGTCTCAAGGGCTCTAGGCTGGGGAGGGAAATAAATACTCAGCTGGGCAGGTTACCTGCATGATTCCTTCGAAGTGGCAGAGCTGACAGCCATACATCAATCCAGGAGAGCAGCGGGGGGAGAGACAACTGCACCCAGCTGGTCCCAGCAACGGAGGATACAACAGAGACCGAAACATGTGGGGATAGTGTGGTTAAAGGTCTGCTTTTGTCCTGAGGAACGTGTGGAAAAGCCTAGGAGAAGCTGGATAACAGCACCGGAATGTCAATAACTAAAAGTAAAACATTGATACTGCAACAAGGCAGAAGCCTTGAATATCTTCTACAATCGTGGAACCCACTGCAAGGCAGAAAACATGGGGGAAGAACCTTCATTGGGCCTCACAAGTCTAGAGAGGCCAACTGTAAGTACTACACCCGATATTTAAGGAGACTGAACATAATTGCTAGCTGTGGAAGTTAATTGTGTGTTAGCTTGGACAGACAAGAACTGGCTCATACAAGGTTATATGTTATCCCAGTGAAGAAGTCGATAGTGCCCCCCCTTAGGGATAAATAAGCTAATTTACATGGTAACTGTGTATTATCATTTTAAAGCTGGTATTCAAGGCTAAAACAGGGTGGTACACTCCTGTTAAAGTTCCTGAGAAAGGCAATAATTTTACATAAGGAGAAACCTCACCGAGAATAACACTGAAAGTGAAGAAAATCGTGGTTATTGGACTCTGTTCTGGATTTTACCCCTGACAGATTGTGAGTGTGTTATATGGCCTTATGCCTGGGAGAAGAACTAGCATGAATTAATGCAAAAAGGGAGCCACCAACTATAAGGACAAAGCTTTACTATCTGAGGAACATAAAATGGCCACAGGAGACCTTAAAGAGGTTTATTATCATACATGGTATTGATTTATTAAAACTCTATGAGTATTGGAGAGGCTGTATATAGTGGATAGGGAACACATTTACAACCAGTATGTATATGGGTTGAGTTCATGATATGCTATACAGCTAAGGGAATCTATAGAAAAAGTCACTTCAGGACCCCAACATCTACAAGGGGATTGCTGTGTTTAAAACAGTAATTGGAAGCAAAAACCTTAGATATTGTATATCTAAGTTGCATATCTTACCCAGAGTTCCATGGTACATTGGTAATAATATATACAAAGTACTTGTGGGGGAATGCAAGCAAGGATACTTGCCTAGATTTGCTAATTCTACACAATAATTCTATATCAATTAGTTTTATATAATGGAGGATATTATGTATATATCCATGTTAGACTAGACCTTTTTCAAGAGGGTGTTGTGGATTTTTGTGTATGTTGATTTGTTTTTTTTTTTTTATGTTGGTATCCTGCACAATAAACCCAGTACAGTACAAAGTAAATAATTGCTAAATAAAAGCAGCTCCATTGTTTCAATGGAGCAAATCTCGCAACTTTGCGCTTTGACAAGGGGCAGTGTGAGATCTTTTTGAATCCTGCTATTGTCGAGCTGAGAAGTTGCCGCCACTATCTTCTCTGAAGAAATTCATTTTCAACACATATCTTCTTGATTCTAAGCCAATATCACAAAAAACATATAAATTATTTCTGCTAAATCATTTAACATTAAAGGTTCATGAAACGTAATTTTTTTCATGGAATTTTAAACGGCTTTCTGATTTAGTTCTGTTGTCAAATTTCTTCTTATTCTTGATATCTTTTGTTGAAAAGTAGGGAACTGAGGAACAGTGGCATCATTCGGGTTGGCATCACCGAATGCAGTAACTCATGGTGTCAACCCCAGTAATGTTGTTTTTGGCTGTGACTCTTTTCTATCAAACCCTGACATTAAAGAATCAAATCCAATAACCAAAGCCTGCAGATTCAGAGAGTTCTCTTGTCAGCCATATTATTCTGAATAATCTCAGATAAAATCAGTTCAGGCAGTCACATAATAAAATATCACTCTAATTGCAAAGTAAAATAATAGCTTCATCACTATGGGTGTAGCTAGACAGCTAATAACATGACTTGTACTACATACAACATACTAAGCCATGAGTCACACTGTCACTGATGGAATCGATCCTCAAGGAGTTCCTTCCTCCACCTTGCCTTCCCCAAGATTATTACAAGTGCTTAGTGCCGCATGGGCATTACGTCACGTAAACACTGACTCATCACCAAGCGGGAGCTGCTTCTTGTTGTGGGGAGTGGTTGGTATAGACAGTCACTGTGAGAGGCAGTCTGGGAGGTGGGCTGGCGGCTAAGGTGACTCACTGAAAGACACAGTGCTGCAGACAGTGCAGGGCCATTAGACACAGACCTACGGCACTGGCACTGCCATTACCACGCTGCGTACTCAGACACCCAAAACCCATAGATTTGCATGTCCAGGCCTGACTCTTCTAATCCTGGACAGCCACCTTGAAACCCGGACAGTTGGCAACCCTAATCCTGGACACACTTGAGGTGCTCAAGGGAGCCTGTGCCGAGGTTGAGGTGACACTGTCTCAGATGGAGGATTACACGAGTAGAGTAAGTTCCTGCCTAGTGGTGTCAATAACTGGAGTGTGCCACCTGAGTGCAGTCCACACACCCTGCACCCCCCCCCCCGTGACACCCTGCACCCCTCGTGACACCACTGCTCTGGAGCACTATATGGCAACAGTTTTGCACTCTTATCCATTTGCAAGAGCACTAGATGGAAGCACTATTCCCTGTCATGTAGTGCTCTAGACAACTACCTAGGTATCTCTTCCACAAAGAATACCATGGTAACAAAGCAAATTTGATAACATAAGTAGATTGGGAACTATTTTTAAATCTGTATGCTCTGTCTGAATCACAAAATAATATTTTTTGTATTTCCATTTCATAACCCTTGTTTTGTTTATTATATAGTTATACATTTGAGCTATACCTTTTTATTAAACACAAATGAATTATGACTCATGATTCAGATTGAGCATACAGTACATTTTGAAAACAACTTTCCATTTATTTCTGTGATCAATTTCACTTCATTATCTTGGTATCCTTTGTCCAAGGAGGAGCAATGCACTGCTGGGAGAAGCTGAACACATTGGTAAGCCAATGATAAGAGGTGAATATGTGCAGCTACCAATCAGCAGCTAGCTCCCAGTTCTGAGCCTACCTAGGTATGTTTTTCCATAAAGGTTACCAAGAGAACTGAGCAGATCATATAATAGAAGTAAATTGCAACGTTGTTTAAAAATGTATGCTCTAACTCATAAAGTAAAAGGGACATACAACAGTTTGAGATCTGTGCATATCCTAAAAGGGCTAATTAATTAAAACATAGTTTGCATAAAAAAATTGTTTAAAAATTGCTGACAAGTATTTTAAAATAATTTTCAAAAATAAGCAAAAGGAATTACATAGCCTGGAGCAGCCAACTCCACCCCCTCAGTGAAGGGGTTAATTAGTTAGCTGATATGGGAAATAGTATATTAATGTAGGTATTAACCTCCCTGATCCCTCCCAAACAGCTCTCTTTCCCCCACCATCTTAGGTACTTGCTGACAGTCTGCCAATATGCAGTTTAGAGCTTTTTTAAAATTATTATTTTTATGCAGTGTAGTGATCCCTCCTCAACCCTCCCACCTTCATGATCCCTCCCAAACAGCTCTCTAACCCTCACAAAACCCTCCCTCCTCCCACTAATGGTGGTTATCTTTGGTTCTGGAAGCTGTTCAATTTTATAATTTGTTTTAATTATATATTATTTTTTCTGTAGTGTAGTAGTAGTTCCCCCCCCTCCCTGCGATTGTTATTTATGTTCCTTCACCACCTATTCCAACCTATTTCTGTCTGTGAAAATGTATGCAAAAATGCTATTTTTTCTTGTGTTTCACTAGATTTTGTTATATCATTTACTAAATGAAACCAAGGCTCTTATAATGGATTTTAAAGCCTTAGTAAATTAGGCAAGAACAAAAAAAAACAAAAACAGTGTTTCCACACAGAATTCTGATAGACTGGAATGGGAGCCACTTTACATGTTCTTTACAGGCACAATATAACTCCATGGTGATTTGCAATATTATTTTAAATGTACGTAGATAGAGCTATTATGAGGTTTGCTGACCACTCTGTTTTGCTGTGATGGGTTTTAACTTTTATACTGGTTTACTTTATCCAATGCATTGAAAATTGATTACCCTTTTAACATATAGATCACTTGGAAAGTGAATGAAAACTATATGTTACAAAAAGATAATGTGAATGTAATTTGACAGAGAATGTAATATTTTTGTATCAGTTCACGAATAATGTTAACATTGGTAAATAAATTTGTATGTAAGTGTCAGTGTTGCCTCCCAATAACCTTAACCATAAAAATTCCATTACCATAACTAACTCTCCACCATAATTAAAACTAATTATTACTATCCCGAAGTGAGATCCGTTCCCACTTCCTATTGCAATAAAACATCCTTAAATCTTATTTCTACAATACCCAATAGAAATAACTCTTTTGAACCTAATTCCATCATCACAATAAACCTGCATTAAAGCTAACTGTACTTTAGCTACATGCTGTTTGCAATGTAGAATTATATATCCCATTTATGTCAAATCCTTCAATTTTTAAATATAAATTTCTCTATGTGATCCCTTCCCCAATGGAGTTCCCCCTAACTCCAAACTCTTTAACACTTAACCCAACCTCAAAATATCAACCATTAGATAGTTAAAAACACTAATCATACCCTTGAACCACTTGCCTTAAAGGGACATTCCTGTCAAAATTTAAATGCACATAGGGGAATTACATATTTGAATGGAAGCCGATTTGTAATATACATGTACTGGGAAAAATGCTTCTAGTAAAAGTTCCCAGTTTTAGTATTAACATTTTCTCTCTGCACGTACATATGAAGCATAGCTTGACATTCTCAGTGCACCAGCATTTTAAATACTGCAGATGCTTTGCTTGCTGAAGTGGTTGATATGGCTGCTGCAGTGCATTATTTGTCTTTAAAAGAGGTGCAGTCCTTGTTAGGTCTGCTAAATTTCGCTTGCAGGGTTATCCCTATGGGCATGGTCCTTAACAGTCACCTGGAGGGCCAAATCAAGGGCGGCAGCGATGGATGTCACAAAGTCAGGGTTTCTGTTGAGATGCCGGCAGATCAAATAGTGTGGTAATGGTTTCTGAATGAGTTTAATGGGGCACTGGGGTGGCATGATCCTTTGTTTTCAGCCAGGGCTTGCATTTATTTACAGATGCGGCCAGGGTGTTTGGTTATAGGACATATTTGGAAGGGAAAATGGAGTTTGGAGCTATAGCCGGATTCGTGGGTATCCCAGGGCCTCATTAGGAATCTGAATATTTTGGAGTTGGTCCCCATTGTAGTAGCAGTGGAGTTTTGGGGTAATAAACTTAGGAACTGTTCATTGCTGTTTTGTTCTGACAGTTTTAGTGTTGTCTATGCTATAAATAGGCTGCTTCTTTGCCTATAGTTTTTGCTTACTTAAGGCATTTAGTGCTTTGTTGAAGCAGCTCAACCTTAATTTTTAAGCACGGCACATACCAGGTGTTAACAATGTAGCTGCGGATGTGCTGTTGCATTTTCAATAGGGGCAATTTAGAAAGTTGGTCCCTTTGGCTGCGGTTAACATGGTCTGCTTTGTCCGTCTTTTCTCTGGCAGATTGCGTGAGTTTAGAGGTGGTGATTCCGTTCCCTAGAACTTGGCAATTTTATAGCCGTCATTGAAAGGAGTGGGAGGATTTTTGCTTGTCATGAGGTATATCAGACGTATCTCAGGTATTGCTTGTGGAATGGCTATAAAGTTTTCATGCTCAGGGTTTGTCTGCTGGCGTTGTGCATGGGTATGTGGAAGCTTTGACATTATTTAATCGGTTATTTGGTCATTGGGATTTCGGTAATTCTTTTTTGGCTCCTCAGGCATTGAAAGTTTGGAGGAAGTTGGGCCTAAAGAAGATGCTAGTGAACCTATTGCAGTGCAGTGGTCTGTCCTGGGCTCTGGAGTTCAGATGGTGCACAGCACCAGGATAAGGCGCTCTTGTTGTTCATGCCAAGGTCTAAGGCTTAACAAGGGGCTAGAGGTACCTAGCTGTCACTCCCAGCACAGATGGATCATGAGGTTTTTCCTTTGTCTGTGACCATAGCTAATGTGGCAGTTAGACCTGCTGGTTCAGTTAAATTATTTGTCCACCTGTAGGGCTTCTCATTGTCCAGGTTTCAATGCCAGATAGTTCTGGGTAAAGTATTGGTAAAGTGCAGGTTTAGATCCCAACAAAATTCCTTCCCATTCCTTCAGGATTGGATCGGGAAAAAGTGCAGCTGCGTTGGGTTGGCCAGCGGAATATATCCAGAGATTAGGTAGATGGAGATTGCATTGTTATAAGTTATATGTTCGTCCTTCTGTTCAGAGTTAATGTTTTGTGTATGTTGGTTTTCATAGTTTGGATTGTTCGGTTTCCCTTTTTATTGTGTTTAGTCTGACAGCTGGTGCATTTGTTTGTAGGCTCATCCGGATGCCCCACTATTGGGGAAAGCTCAATATTATTCTGTTGCATTTGGGGGATAACAATCTGGTTTTTATCCCTGAGTTGGATTTAATCAATGTGATGACGTCTGATGTAGGATGGATTTGTGCTGTTTTTCCTGGTGTGAGATTGGGCTATTTAAAGCGGACATGGTTGTGGGTGGCTTTGTAGTTCCCAATGATTATTTGTCTTTTGACAAGCAGCATTTTTACCTCCCTGACGGGGTACATTTGTTTGGGTTTTTATCTAGCCAATATTAAATATACTTTGTCAGCCCAAATTTAGTTTAGTCTTTAGGGGTGGCAAGAGTCCCCTCCCTCTTATGTTAATAAGGGGGTTCTCTCTTGTGGTCAGAGGTCAATGCTGAAGGTCAAGCTAATGGATGTGGTCATGTCCCTAGGTCAGCCACACCCTGAAAACCTGCTGGCTTGACAGCCCCTCGGGCATTTGTAGCTCCTTGTTGTGGTGGGGTCTCATAAGGCTCTACCCAGGGCATCCTTGGCCCGTCCTGTCTCCTGCTTAGGTTTTTTGTTTTAGGCACTCCAGTGGCCACCACCTCCCGAAGATAACTAAGTTAAACATTTTTTTTTTTTTTAATTTATATTTTTATTGAGGCGATGAAAACATACACAGAACAGTTACAAGTTGAAGGGCAGCAACACAAGTACAGTTATGCAAGAGACACTGAGTACAAAATCAAATATCACTATTTACTAGGAGGTTACATCTCGCCTAGTCGGTTCCAAATGTTACCCTACAACATTTCACCTCATTTTATTGATAAATCTGCGTAGCGTCCTCAATGAAACAGAGATCCACTCAAGGGATCTGAATTCTAGAATATAGTTGAAGACACATTATTAATACAATAACACCGTGTAAAAAGTCAGGAATAACTGCAGACTCAACTGATCCCAACTAAACTTCTACAATAAAAAATTAGACATAACATTATATAACATAGTGACATGTGTGATCTATAAGTAATATACTTATACAAGTTGATCCTATATGAGTGGTCGTGGATTGGTCTAAGCGCTAAAATAAATGACAATAGAGTCGTTCACTTTACTGTTACAGTGACAGGCACAGAGTAACACAAGTAAAGAGTTTTCACATTGAGAACACCTGTATTTGTCGCATCTGAATCCACTTAAATCTTGACCATCACTGTCTCAATTCACAAACTTTAGTGTATAGATATATAGGGTACAAGTTATGTTGAAAGTTGAAGGAATAGGCTAACTTCTGGTGTTAAGACACGTAAAAATGGTTATACTGGAACTATCAGTAATAAGATCCGGTGAGCCATCTTCACACTACTTTAAATACAAACTAAGACCCAGGCTATATGGACAGAGCAGAGACTATTTCACTCTGCTAAAAGGGAGTATGAGGGACAAATTATTTATCCCTTGCCACACAAATGTGTGGGGGGCGGATCCAGGCCTGATAATGATTTTCCCGTCATTAGATAGATTGTACAGTTAAGATACTCATTCCATAAATGCGCTCTCTTATATGCCTAGCGAATATGTATTTTCTGGAGGGGACTCCAGGGGACATTCTCATTTAACCTCGTGTGTAGCCGGGAGCTTCAAAAGGCACTCAATTATTGACTCTAGGGGCATTCAATCTAGCATATGGCTAGTTTTACATAATAGTTGGCTGTAAGGTTAGCTAAAAGTAATAAAATCTACGTACTGGGCATGTCACTTAAAGAGTTAAATTCCCATCCCCAAATAATTCCTTAGCATACTGTTCGTATGGGCCCTTTAATCTATATTAGAGTATACAATAATCCAAACATTGACCCAGCTAATGTACCAATATTAGAGACTAATATAACAGTTCATAGGTAGATCTGGTGCTGTGGTGTGATAATATTAATCAACAGTATTCTCCCCAGAAAACAAAACCATTTCCCATATGAGGCTAATCAAGCTCCCCCAGGAAAACATAACAAGAGAAAAACAGTAGCAATCATATAACAGCTTAACAGAACTTGCAATCGTTATTTAGAAGTAGGGAGAGTCACCTTACACCTTGTAGTCAGTGTGATAAGATATTATACCCACAGCCCTACTAAGCAATGCTCAGTCTATCTTAATGCAGGGGAAAACTATTTACATATAGTGGTTATTTTTCTGTAGTTTAGGATAGAGGAAATAACAGTCAGGCCTTCAGTGTTAAGGAGAAGCTTTAAGCACAAGCGTAATATCTTAAGATATATTTCCGTGTCTTGTTATCTGGAGCCGGGAGAACAACACTAAAGCAGTCCAAGGGCTTCATAAAAAAAGTATATATATATTAGACAGTGCCCCGGCTTTAGCATGCTGTAACATTAGAAGTAGCTGTATAGAAGCAGGAGGCAGTCCTCAGTTGGGGATCTGGCAATATGCCTTCATTAATACTTTGGATGTTAACCCGTAGTGAAAAGGAAGCCTCTGGGTAAGAGACACGCAGCAATATTATCACTGACAGTGCCGACAATACTGCTCCACCATACATAGTTTTTGCATGTAGATACCGCTTACCCCACTTGCATGCGAGCAAACCCATCAGCCTTCAGGGGGGTAATGGCTCCCAGATCGGAGCCTCCGGAGACTTTGATAGTGGTCCCAGCAGTGTACTTGCAGGTCTCCTGAGGCAGCAAAGGGGGAGCAAAGTCCCATTCTGTGGTCCGCCACCGCCGGCATCAGCAATGGAGTCTCCGGCAGGGGCCTCGTAAGGGCCGTGATATCTTGTGGCTCCAGTACCGCTCCATGTCCCTCAGCAGTGGCAGCGCTGCACATTCGCGCCGCTTGGATTTTGACCACAAAAGCATCAAGCCTGTCACAGATCCTTCTCCCATATTCCTCCAATAGATCTCTAATGCTGGCATACAGGGCCTGGGTCTCCATGCTGGGCAGCAACACACACCCCCTCCATGCCGGGCGGGTCACCATGTGGCAGGGAGCCTCTCTACAGTTCTTCAGCTCAATACTGTGTAGGCGACCTCCGATTCTTTATCCACGTATCTCAGGGTTCCTCCTATGTTTTTGCCCCTTAGGCACTAGCAGAGTAGGGTAAATATAACGAGTAAAAATTACATTTTACAGAGATTAAGTCAGGAGCTCCTAAATAGTGTGACCTGTAGCTTTGGCGGTTAGCTCTGCCCCCCTAAGTTAAACATTTTAGTTAAACTGTTACTTAAAAAATTTGACCATGTTTGGTCTTAACCGCCAAATCTTTGTGTGGTCTCTTCATTTCAGTAAAAAAAAAAAAAAAAAAAAAGCACAGCAGCATGTCATTTTATTTTACAGTTATTAAATTTCGACACCATTCGGTGTTTATCCCTATGACTAATTTTTCTAGCAAATTTATGTTATATGTCTTTAAGTACCTCAGTATTGGAAAATGTGCAGGACTGACTTTCTCCACAGTTTCTAATGGATATACTACTTGTAGCATCTTGTAACATAATTAGGCTGACCATACGTCCTGTTTTGAAAGGGACAGTACCGTTATTTTATGTTTCTTCCCCTGCCCCGTCGTTTCTTTAATAATATTCATTTTGTCCCATTTTGAGGGTTATCAGACCGTGCGGCCAGCGCAAGTATAATTTTTTAGCACACACACCACTTGCTAAACATTTTTAAACTCCCGCCGGTGGGGAGGGCAGTTTTTTTTAACTGCAGGGTTGGGGTTTAGTGGCCATGCCCACATAATCCACAGCACCGCGTCTATGCCAACCGCGCTCAAAATTAGGGGCGTGATCATTGAAAGCAAGTGACAGCAGGTCAGTACTCAGTTGTGAGCTGTCAGACTGAGCTGAGGAGAGAGACTGGTCATGAAAGGGAAGTTAGAACTACTAGCTAGTGCCTAGTAAGGACAGGAGTCGGACTAGATATGTCATCATCTGATATGATGATCATCTGCCTCTGCCATTAAACGAATTACCATCACCAGCGAAATAATTCTTGCCATCTTCTTGTGTCACAGTGTGAACATACAAAAATAGTGATCATTTGTTTAAGTTCTGCAAGAATTGTGCACGGCCAAGGTAAGACCAGTGTCTGTGCCTGTCAATCAATTTAATTGTCATTAATTATGCTTATTATTATGCTGTGGCAGTTGTGGTTGTACATACGTTATAAATAACGGTTATCATTATCAAGTAACTATTTCCACATTTTTCTCAGTTCTTCCACCATGTAACAATGATTTTGGGCAACTCAGCTAAAAAAAATCTACAACTACTAATCCAGATCTTTAAACCAAACGCCTGTTCAGAGGCTACACTTTTACCATTTAAAATCAGTTAATATGGGGGAATTTGCCTTGACAACATAGAGAATAATTTTGGAAACAATGGACTCTATTTAACAAGGTCTGGCGGACCTAATCCGACAGTGTGGATCAGGTCCGCCAGACCTTGCTGAATATGGAGAGCAATACGCTCTCCATATTCAGCATTGCACCAGCAGCTCACAAGAGCTGCTGGTGCAACGCCGCCCCCTGCAGACTCGCGGCCAATCGGCTGCCAGCAGGGAGGTGTCAATCAACCCGATCGTACTCGATCGGGTTGAATTGCGGTGATGTCTGTCCGCCTACTCAGAGAAGACGGACAGGTTATGGAGCAGCGCTCTTTGTGACCGCTGCTTCATAACTGCTGTTTCTGGCGAGCCTGCAGGCTCGCCAGAAACACGGGGCATCAAGCTCCATTCGGAGCTTGATAGATAGGCCCCATTGAGTTAAGGGCATGTGATTAAAAAATATACACATGTCACATTCCCAATTTAGAGCGTGGGAACATTGTAAAAACACTGTGGATTCGTATTTAGATGTTATAGTTCTACGTATACCTAAAAACTTTTGTATGAGTTCTTCTGTAACTGAAGAATAATTATTGGCTCAATTGTTTATATTCATGTCATAAAAGTTAACTTTTGTTAAAATCTTTTTTTCCTATGAATAAAGAATATTAACCCCGTCCCGTTTTTGACATCTCAGTGTCCCGTTTTTGTCTCAAGGAAATAGGGTCAGCCTAAACATAATTGATACTTTGTGTACATAATATTAAATTGAAGGTCCATTTTGATGAATTAGTGCCCGGTTTTTAATAAACCTATTAAAAACAAGGGCACTTTAATTAATCAAAATTGACATTTCATTGTTTTCTTCAAAAACTTACCTTTTATTCCTGAATGCCGCTCCAGCGATTCCCCTCGGCCGTCGGAAGCCTCTGCAGACGTCAGAAATGACGAATCAGGCTTCCTCCAATCACAGCTTCCCTCCCGGGGGAATCTTGGCCAGATGCAACGCTGTGATTGGAGGAAGCCATATTCGTCATTTTGGACCCGCGAAGACGGCTTGCGACAGGGCGGAAGAAGTGCTGGAGCGGCTGCCAGGATTAAAAGGTAAGTTTTTGAAGAAAATGTAAATTTTGATAAATTAAAGTTCCCTTGTTTATAATAGGTTTAATAAAAACTGGGCACTAATTCATCAAAATGGACCTTCACTTTAAGTGTGAGTTTTTAACTTTGTATTCTAACTAAATCTTGATAAGACACTGGCCCTTTAAATTGAGGGGCTGTAGCATGATGCGTATTCCTATGATTAAGTGCCCGATGCCGGAAAACAACGCTTAAAGGTTTCCATCTCTATGTTTTAATCTACCATTAAAAGTTCATTTTTATTTAACAGTGGTGCCCAGTTGTGTAGCGTGCTTTGTTTCTTTGCTGTGTTCATGGCTTATTTGGCCACTTACGGCGTGCAACCCCCACAGCTTTGTTTGCAGCCTGCAGTTTGCCCTGTATTTTCGGTTATGAAGAAAGCACTCAGAGGACCTAGAGGCTTCCTGTGTGCTGTTTAAGGGTTTTAGATTTTATGAAAGTATAAGGCAGCTAGTCAGGTATGATTTGGTATGAGAGTGTGTGTTTATGTTGCATTGTGTTGGGTGGTTATTTTACTTACAGAGAAAATCGCCAACCACATCAACAGGAAAAAGAGGAAGAGGAAAGAGCTCCCCACAGCTGAATAGGTGTTTTTTCTTGCTACAGATACTGGCGCTAGCAGTAGCGGCCCTGGAGGGAATGGCTCTGTTAGAGTTGCTGGGGCTGGGATTTGATAAGTTGAACTGGTCTTGATAAACCCCGAGCCAGTAATTTTGGCTCCTCCAGTGTTTGTGTGTTGTATGGCTCATCTTCACTGGTGGGCTTAAGGTTTGCAGGGGCTTTTTTATCCTCTAGCAGCGGGAGCTCGGGGCAAAACATTTTTGAATGCAGAATACTTATGGGGCTGAAGGTCGAGCTAATGGGTGTGAAGATGTCCCTAGGTTGTGAACTAAGGGTGCCGCACCCCGCGGGCTTACTGGCCTGAGAATCCTTTTTGGGGTGGAGTCTCATTAGGCTCCACCCATGGCATCCTTGGCCCCGTCCTCTCTCCTGTTTGGGGTTTTTGTGTTAGGGACTACAGTGACCAACACCTTACTTAGATGACTATGTGAAAAGTTTAGTCATAGAATTAAATTATTATTCAATAAATACGATCATGTTTGGTCTTAACCTCCAGCTCTTTGTGTGGTCTCTTTATTTCAGGTTATTTAAGTTAAGAATATCTGTTTAGAGGTTTTAGCCCTTCTGAAAGTTTATGCGGCTCATGGATAGTGGTTTGCAACAGCTACTTTTAGCCAGAGATCTGCCGCTATACTGCAACTTTTTCATCTCATAGTATGAACCATATAACCTTCCCCCTTATTGCTATTATATGAATAAATGGTCTTAAGTATTTAAACATTAATCCAATTAAGAACTAACTAAATTCACTATTTCATTTACAAACATTTCCACACATTAATGGCTCATAGCTGATATTTTTCATCCATCTTAATACAAAACTGGGTAAAGAATTTGCACATAAAAATGGGGCATTTTATGTAAAAAAAATTAAAAAAAAATCTTGCAATAAGAAACCTGTAAAAAGGAAACCTGTTCTGTACAGTGAGAACTTACAGTTTGGTGCAATTGCAGCACCACCGTAGTTTCAACATTAGAGATCTCAGTTTTTTTTTTTATTTTTATTAATTTAAAATAAAAAAATGATTTACAGAGTACAAACGCTGTAAAGTTTACTATTGTAAACAAAAAATGTTGGGGCCACTTTCATTTGAGAGATATTAATAACCTGTACTGCAAATATTGTTTCTAAACAAAAAGCACGTCAAATTAAATAACATGTTTTTTTTTTATTATAAATTATGTTATATGTAATTATGTAAATATATAATAAACATTTTTACAATATAATGCATATAAATAACACTTTACAATTGCACAGCATACCAATATAGATGTATTATTAATTTACAAGTTTAACATCTTTTTAAAACTAAAGATGTTAATTTCACACATGTAAACTGTCATTACACACTATCCAAAGGGATCATTTACACTAACCCTTGTGGCACATAGTAAAACTGTACACTTCACTGTATGATGTGAAGATTCTCTACCAGTAGTGGAATGTTCAGAGCTGCAAACTTTCCATTTATGAGATTACTTTAAACAATGATTCAATCACATCAGAATATTTCACATGCACTACGGGGAGCTAGCTGAATACATTAGTAAGCCAATGACAAAAGGCATATATCTGTAACCACCAATCATTTGATTTGCACTGTAGATACCTTTACAATATAGCCAAATTATCACGAGCTGCACATGTTGTAAAAAGAATTCCTTTGCAAAGAGCATCACATGGATGTCTTTGTGGGGTTTTGGAATTTGACGTCAGTACAGTTTTTAAAAATATAATAACCCATTTTGCTTATGCTTTTCAAATGCATCTGGAAAGTCCTTGAACATGTTTAATATACATTATGACCTCTTTTAAACAGCAGAGTTTCAGTTTTGTGTATGTCATTTGAAATTGTAATTCTTATACATGCTCAACACAAATCAGTTTTAAAGGGACACTAAAGGCAAAATTAAAGTTTCATGATTTAAATGGAGCATACAATTTAAAAAACAAATTTCCAATTTACTTCTATTATCAAACTGTCCACAATCATTTAATAGGCACACTTTCTGAGGCAACAGCTCCTATTGGGTGTGTGAAAGAGGTCACAGTATATACGTATATGCGCTTTGTGATTGAGTGATGGCTGTCACATGAAACAGGGGGAGGTAAACGGGAATTAAAGGGATACTAAACCCACATTTTTTCTTTCATGATTCAGATAGAGGGCGCGATCCGATATAGATCGCAGTTTGCGGCGCAAGCGAGGGAACCGGCGTCGCCCGCAGTTTCAGCTCGCAACTCGAGCTATCCCATATAAGTCACCGTCAGATGCTAACGTGCCGTAAGTCTGACAAACCAGCGATGTCCAGAAATCTGCGCAAGTACAAATTTCTGGCGTCGCCAGTGACTTGCGGCACGTTAGAAACTGCCGGCGCCTATAAAACCTGACTAAAGTCTAAAACACCTGCACTGTCTAACACGCCTCCCTAACATAGCCCGACAAGTCTAACACGCCTCCCTAACATAGCTCGACACGTATAACCCTCTATCCGCTATCCCCCCTCACTATCCTAACAATAAAAAAGCTATTAACCCCTAAACCGCCGCTCCCGTACCCCGCCGCCAGCTATATTATATCTATAACCCCCTAAAGTGAGCCCCTAACACCGCCGCCATCTATATTAAAATTATTAACCTCTAATGTAAGCCCCTTACACCGCCGCCATCTCTATTAAAATGATTAACCCCTAATTTAATCTACCTACCCCGCCGCCAGCTATATTATCTATGTTAACCCTAAGTTTATTATAGTTAATATAGGTATTACATTATATATATTAACTATATTAACCCTAATTATATTAGGGTTAATATAGTTAATATAGTTACTATAGTATTTATATTAACTATATTAACTCTATCTAACCCTAACACCCCTAACTAAATTTATATTAAATTAATCTAATTCATTTATAAACTAAAATATTCCTATTTAAATCTAAATACTTACCTATAAAATAAACCCTAAGATAGCTACAATATAATTAATAATTACATTGTAGCTATGTTAGGGTTAATATTTATTTTACAGGTAAATTGTTAATTATTTTAACTAGGTATAATAGCTATTAAATAGTTATTAACTATTTAATATCTACCTAGTTAAAATAATTACCCAATTACCTGTAAAATAAATCCTAACCTAAGTTACAAATACACCTACACTATCAATAAATTTAATAAACTACAAACATCTATCTAAAAATACAATTAAATTAACTAAACTAAATTACAAAAAAAAACAAAACACTAAATTACAAAAAATAAAAAAAGATTACAAGATTTTTAAGCTAATTACACCTATTCTAAGCCCCCTAATAAAATAATAAACCCCCAAAATAAAAAAAATTCCCTGCCCTATTCTAAATTAAACAAATTTCAAAGCTCTTTACCTTACCAGCCCTTAAAAGGGCCTTTTGTGGGGCATGCCCCAAAGAATTCAGCTCTTTTGCATACAAATACAATACCCCCCCCCATTACAACCCACCACCCACATACCCCTATTCTAAAACCACCCAAACCCCCCTTAAAAAAGCCTAACACTACCCCCCTGAAGATCTCCCTACCTTGTCTTCACCACACCGGGCCGAACTCCTGATCCGATCCAGGCGATGTCTTCCTCCAAGCGGCAAAGAAGAATTCTTAATCCGGCGACGTCTTCCTCCAAGCGGCAGCAAAGTCTTCATTCTTCCGGCGGCATCTTCAATCTTCTTTCTTCGCTCCGCCACTGCGGAGCATCCATCCCGGCCGACTACTGAACTTGGAATGAGGTACCTTTAAATGACGTCATCCAAGATGGCGTCCGCCGAATTCCGATTGGCTGATAGGATTCTATCAGCCAATCGGAATTAAGTTAAAAAAATCTGATTGGCTGATTGAATCAGCCAATCAGATTCAAGTTCAATCGGATTGGCTGATCCAATCAGCCAATCAGATTGAGCTCGCATTCTATTGGCTGATCGGAACAGCCAATAGAATGCGAGCTCAATCTGATTGGCTGATTGGATCAGCCAATCGGATTGAACTTGAATCTGATTGGCTGATTCAATCAGCCAATCAGATTTTTTTAACTTAATTCCGATTGGCTGATAGAATCCTATCAGCCAATCGGAATTCGGCGGACGCCATCTTGGATGACGTCATTTAAAGGTACCTCATTCCAAGTTCAGTAGTCGGCCGGGATGGATGCTCCGCAGCGGCGGAGCGAAGAAAGAAGATTGAAGATGCCGCCGGAAGAATGAAGACTTTGCTGCCGCTTGGAGGAAGACGTCGCCGGAGGAAGAATTCTTCTTTGCCGCTTGGAGGAAGACATCGCCGGAGGAAGAATTCTTCTTTGCCGCTTGGAGGAAGACATCGCCCGGATCGGATCAGGAGTTCGGCCCGGTGTGGTGAAGACAAGGTAGGGAGATCTTCAGGGGGGTAGTGTTAGGCTTTTTTAAGGGGGGTTTGGGTGGTTTTAGAATAGGGGTATGTGGGTGGTGGGTTGTAATGGGGGGGTATTGTATTTGTATGCAAAAGAGCTGAATTCTTTGGGGCATGCCCCACAAAAGGCCCTTTTAAGGGCTGGTAAGGTAAAGAGCTTTGAAATTTGTTTAATTTAGAATAGGGCAGGGAATTTTTTTTATTTTGGGGGTTTATTATTTTATTAGGGGGCTTAGAATAGGTGTAATTAGCTTAAAAATCTTGTAATCTTTTTTTATTTTTTGTAATTTAGTGTTTTTTTTTTTTGTAATTTAGTTTAGTTAATTTAATTGTATTTTTAGATAGATGTTTGTAGTTTATTTAATTTATTGATACTGTAGGTGTATTTGTAACTTAGGTTAGGATTTATTTTACAGGTAATTGGGTAATTATTTTAACTAGGTAGATATTAAATAGTTAATAACTATTTAATAGCTATTATACCTAGTTAAAATAATTAACAATTTACCTGTAAAATAAATATTAACCCTAACATAGCTACAATGTAATTATTAATTATATTGTAGCTATCTTAGGGTTTATTTTATAGGTAAGTATTTAGATTTAAATAGGAATATTTTAGTTTATAAATGAATTAGATTAATTTAATATAAATTTAGTTGGGGGTGTTAGGGTTAGATAGAGTTAATATAGTTAATATAAATACTATAGTAACTATATTAACTATATTAACCCTAATATAATTAGGGTTAATATAGTTAATATATATAATGTAATACCTATATTAACTATAATATACTTAGGGTTAATATAGATAATATAGCTGGCGGCGGGGTAGGTAGATTAAATAAGGGGTTAATCATTTTTATAGAGATGGCGGCGGCGGTGTAAGGGGCTTACATTAGGGGTTAATAATATTAATATAGCTGGCGGCGGTATAGGGGGATTAGATTAGGGGTTAATAATTTTTATATAGGTGGCGGCGGTGTAAGGGGTCAGATTAGGGGATAGATAAGGTAGATGACAGCGGTGTAAGGGGTTCTAATTAGGGGATAGATAAGGTAGATGGCGGCGGTTTTAGGGGCTCACAGTAGGGGGTTAGTTTATGTAGATGGCGGCGGTTTAGGGGTTAATAACTTTATTAGGGATTTCGGGGGGGGGGATCGCGGTTGACAGGTAGATAGACATTGCGCATGCATTAGGTGTTAGGTTTATTTTAGCAGATCGCGGTTGACAGGGAGATAGACATTGCGCATGCGTTAGGTGTTAGGTTTATTTTAGAAGATCGCGGTTAACAGGGAGATAGACATTGCGCATGCGTTAGGTGTTAGGTTTATTTTAGCAGCCAGTTTAGGGAGTTACGGGGCTCCAATAGTCAGCGTAAGGCTTCTTACGGCTGCTTTTTTTTCCGAGGTGAAAATGGAGTAAGTTTTCTCCATTTTCGCCACGTAAGTCCTTACGCTGCATATTGGATACCAAAATGCGCGGGTTTGGTATACCTGCCTATAGCCCAAAAAACTACGGGCGACGGCAGAAATATATGCGCGTAACTTCTAGGTTACGCCGTATATGTGATACCAAATCCGCGCAAATATTGGCGTCCCCAGAGCATGCAATTTTAAGCAACTTTCTAATTTACTGCTATTATCAATTTCTCTGCGTTTTCTTGCTATCCTTATTTGAAAAAGAAGGCATCTAAGCTAAGGAGCCAGCCAATTTTTGGTTCAGTACAATGGACAGCACTTGTTTAAATGGGCCGGCTTCTAAACTTACATTCTTGCTTTTCAAATAAAGATAGCAAGATAATGAAGAAAATTTGATAATAGGAGTAAATTAGAAAGTTGCTTAAAATTGCATGATCTAACTGAATCATGAAAGAAAATTTTTGGGTTCAGTGTCCCTTTAACTTTGACATTTGCCAAATAAAAAAACGTTACTACTCATTTGAAATTTAAGGTAAACTTTATTGCATTGTCTTTTATGTATTTGTCGACTATGCAATTCTACTATATTTGATAGTTCTTTAAAACCATACTTTTGTTTTCATGGAATTAACATTGATATTTTCATGCATTTGTTCATTCATTTTCTCATTAAAAAAAATGCTCACATTCATTCATTAAACAAAATTTTACACATGCTCTGTACAAATCAGAATTTACTTTTTATATTAACAAAAGCATATTAAAATATAATTTACACATTTACAGATATATAAACCATTGATAAATCCTAAAAATATGTTTATTTATACAATGTAAACCGTGTTTTTACCAGCAATTAAACATTTACTTACTGAATAGGTTAATTGTTGCAAGTATTACCAGTCCTGAACTTAGGACTCTGCACTCTATAAAGATTTTGGAATCAATACCTGTTAAACGTGCTACAAAAGGCTGAAAATCATGAACCTTTAGTCAACAATTTTAAATATTGATATAAATTGATTGCCAAAGGGAAGCATATTTAGCTTGTTGTTTTTATATCTGATATACATTTGTTTTATAAGGATAACACATTTTTTCTTATTTTGAAGAAAAAATATTGATTCGAAATCTTGTTAACTTTTTAGTGGACAATTATTTAGAGTAAATAAAGTTTATCACATTCCATATCAGTATGTTCAGTTACTAGTTGGCTGATTTATACATTCAGCTATTTAATAAATCCTTTTTAAAGTTCATTTTTTTCCATTGATACATAACTTAATATAGTTGAAGGATTATATATTTTTCTTTGTGTATATCTACAAAGAAATCATTGGGAAAAAAAAAACACAAAGGTTTTTGATCAATTTTAAATAATTATATTTTATAATAATTTAAGAACCATAAAAGCTTATATATTAATTATATTAATTTGATTTTGGAACAATAGGTTACACAATTGTCATTATTTTAGGTGTAATCTAAGGTATATTATAAGCAAGATTGTGCTTTCCAAAAGAATCATACTTTAAACTCACCATTTTTAACGTGGTTTCACCATTTGAACTGAATTGTTTTTTTCCAATTTTGAGCCCAATTTTTTACATAATCTAATTAAGTTAGGTGACGTAAACTGCCAGTGAATGAAGCATTGTAAACTTGAATTCTTCATCTCCCCTCTATTGATGTTGAGTTTATACCCTGGCTGAAAATGAAATAATGTGACAACCCTGTGAGCATCATATGAATGCCAGTTTACAATGCAACCCAACATTTTCAAGAGAAAGAATTAAATGAAAGGAAAAAATTAAACATTATAAAACATCAGTTTCGCAATAAGAAGATGAACATAATAATGTTGTATACAAGGCTTTATCCTACTTCCCTAAAATAAATGGAAATTAAAAAAGAATACCATTATTCTTGAAAAGTTTGCAGTAATGCCTGTAATTCCATAAGCCACTGTTTCTTGACTCTACTTCTCAAACACATATAATATAAAAGTTATTTTTCCTCAAAGCTTATACAGCAGCTGCAGCAGCATCACAAGGAATAAGAACACATTTGTTAAGCAGCAGAAACAGCTTTTGAGCCCTTGTAGTAAAGGCTCAGTAAGGAAATGATGGATGTAAATTATCCTGCACTTTGATGATTGACACCCCTTGTGCAACTTGTGGTAGCACAAGTTTTTCTGCATTGATAAATGTGAATAATCTGTGCTTGCTGAAACAAAATACACGTGTACAGGTTCCCTTGCTGGGAACATTGTAGATATATTCTCTAAATGTATATAGATTAAGCTGCTAAAAAAAAAAAAACAGTCACAAGACCCTATCAATATCAGCATTTTGCAGTTTGTAAAGGTCCCATAAAATCAAGGTCCCATTTATCACAAAGTACATCAAACTATAGTTGAGAGGTAACAGTAACATTTATCAGCAAATTATCAGCAATTAAGCACTGTATTGTAAAAGCAATGCTTTAAAATCATTTTAACATTGCAATTTTGTTCTCACAATGTACAAGGTTTTGCAAAAAAAGGGCAGATTGGGGATATACCTCTTGAAAGTTTGATGGAATCCATTTGTTTTAGTCTTTTCTGTGAACAGTTAGGGACGGATGGCCTTGTGCTCTGTTTGGCTTATTATATACAGCAGGGGCACCCAAAACGTTGTCTGCGATCTACCAGTCAACCACCTTGCCCTTTAAGGTAGACCGTGGGGAATGGGGAACCAGGGAACAATAAATACTGTGGCTGGCAATAGCGTGGCGGGGAACAACAACCCGGCTGGCTATAATGTGACTGGGATCAATAGTGGGGCTGGTTAAGCATAACACGGCTGCACTAAGCATAAGCCTTGAAAAGGATAGATTGGCCCGCACTAAAGAGTAATAAGTCTTAGGATGCGCTATCCTTTTCACAGCCTCATTCTTAAAAACTGCACCCCAGAGACACAAAGTAAAGTTATTAGTTGGGAAGTGTCAACCAGCACACCCTTTATTAATGAAAAATTTAAATCCAACAGGGTTGATAGACATAAGGCAAAAGTGAGTTAAAAGACCCACAGAATATGTGTGTTATCCATAGCTTTAGACTTTGTAACTGCTAATGGGGGAATCCTTAACCCTGTGTACTATTTATGTGAAAAGCAAAAAGGCACCCAGGTTTTTTCTTAATATTTGGCGCATGCTACATGCACAATTTTCTTGAAGGGACACTGAACCCAAATTTTTTCTTTCATGATTTAGATAGAGCATGCAATTTTAAGCAACTTTCTAATTTACTCCTATTATCATTTTTTCTTCATTCTCTTGCTATCTTTATTTGAAAAAGAAGGCATCTAAGCTTTTTTTTTGGTTCAGAACTCTGAACAGCGTTTTTTTATTGGTGGATGAATTTATCCACCAATCAGCAAGAACAACCCAGGTTGTTCACTAAAAATGGGCCGGCATCTAAACTCACATTCTTGCATTTCAAATAAAGATACCAAGAGAATTAAGAAAATTTAATAATAGGTGTAAATTAGAAAGTTGCTTAAAATGTCATGCTCTATCTGAATCACAAAAGAAATAATTTGGGTTCAGTGTCCCTTTAACCCCTTAATGACCACAGCACTTTTCCATTTTCTGTCCGTTTGGGACCAAGGCTATTTTTACATTTTTGCGGTGTTTGTGTTTAGCTGAAATTTTCCTCTTGCTCATTTACTGTACCCACACATATTATATACCGTTTTTCTCGCCATTAAATGCACTTTCTAAAGATACCATTATTTTCATCATATCTTATAATTTACTATAAAAAAATTATAAAATATGAGGAAAAATTAAAAAAAACACACTTTTTCTAACTTTGACCCCCAAAATCTGTTACATATCTACAACCACCAAAAAACACCCATGCTAAATAGTTTCTAAATTTTGTCCTGAGTTTAGAAATACCCAATGTTTACATGTTCTTTGCTTTTTTTGCAAGTTATAGGGCCATAAATACAAGTAGCACTTTGCTATTTCCAAACCATTTTTTTCAAAATTAGCGCTAGTTACGTTAGAACACTAATATCTTTCAGGAATCCCTGAATATCCCTTGACATGTATATATTTGTTTTTAGTAGACATCCCAAAGTATTGATCTACGTCAATTTTGGTATATTTCATACCACCATTTCACCGCCAAATGCGATCAAATACAAAAAATCGTTCACTTTTTCACAAACTTTCAGTTTCTCACTGAAATTATTTACAAACAGCTTGTGCAATTATGGCATAAATGGTTGTAAATTCTTCTCTGGGATCCCCTTTGTTCAGAAATAGCAGGAATACATGGCTTTGGCGTTGCTTTTTGGTAATTAGAAGGCCACTAAATGCCACTGCGCACCACACGTGTATTATGCCCAGCAGTTAAGGGGTTAATTAGGGAGCTTTTAGGGAGCTTGTAGGGTTAATTTTAGCTTTAGTGTAGTGTAGTAGACAACCCCAAGTATTGATCTAGGCCCATTTTGGTATATTTCATGCCGCCATTTCACCGCCAAATGCGATCAAATTAAAAAAAAACGTAAAATGTTTCACAATTTTAGGTTTCTCAATGAAATCATTTACAAACAGCTTGTGCAATTATGGCACAAATGGTTGTAAATGCTTCTCTGGGATACCCTTTGTTCAGAAATAGCAGACATATATGACTTTGGCGTTGCTTTCTGGTAATTAGAAGGCCGCTAAATGCTGCTGCGCCTCACACGTGTATTATGGCTAGCAGTGAAGGGGTTAATTAGGGAGTTTGTAGGGAGCTTGCAGGGTTAATTTTAGCTTTAGTGTAGAGATCAGCCTCCCACCTGACACATCCCACCCCCTGATCCCTCCTAAACAGCTCCCTTCCCTCCCCCACCCCACAATTGTCCCCGCCATCTTAAGTACTGGCAGAAAGTCTGCCAGTACTAAAATAAAAGGGTTTTTAAAAATAATAAACTTTTTTTTATAGCATATTTACATATGCTACTGTCTAGGATCCCCCCCTTAGCCCCCAACCTCCCTGATCCCCCCCAAAACCGATCTCTAACCCTCCCCTCTGCCTTATTGGGGGCCATCTTGGGTACTGGCAGCTGTCTGCCAGTACCCAGTTTGCCAAAAAATATGGGGTTTTTTTACTTTTTGCCCGTTTTTCTGTAGTGTAGCTTCCCCCTCCCCACAGACCAACCCCCACCACCTAACTGATTTCTTTTTTATCCGATTTGTTTATTTTTTTTAATACAATTTTTTCCTTTTTGCTACACTTTTTTTTCTGTGTGTAGCGGTTCCCACCCGCTCCCTCCCCGTGCACGCGCCCGCCCCCACCCTCCCGTGCACGTGCCCGCCCCCACCCTCCCGTGCACGTGCGCACGTCAGTGCGCGCCCCCTGGCATCCCCGCCCACGATCCCACCCCCCTCCACACCACTAGGGCGCCACCCGCCTCCCGGTCCGGCTCCCACCCACCAACGCTGTAAGCTACCGATCTCCGGTGCAGAGAGGGCCACAGAGTGGCTCTCTCTGCACCGGATGGCTTAAAATGGTTATTGCAGGATGTCTCCATATCGAGGCATCACTGCAATAACTGGAAAGCAGCTGGAAGCGAGCAGGATCGCTTCCAGCTGCTTTCCACACCGAGGACGTGCAGGGTACGTTCTCAGGCGTTAACTGCCTTTTTTTGAGGACGTACCCTGCACGTCCTTGGTCGTTAAGGGGTTAAATCTGACATAAGTAGATCTCAGTGACAAATTTTACAAAAAAGTAGATCACAACTCACAACTAAAGTCCAGATTTCCCTAATATACAGCATGCACTTATCATATGGTATAATTGTCCTAGGACTCTACAATTAACAAATTAGACTAAATAATATATTTAATATTTTGTTTATATTGTGTGCAATTGACATTGTGTATTTTTCTATGTAAATGATCAGTGTGTGTGGTCAATACTCCAGTAACCTGCCTACTTGATTACTCTCCTGCAAAGTGTCCCTGAAAAAAATATCAAATTGTAGACGCTATGACCAGTGTGCTGATATGTTTCCATTTTTATAGTTATTGTGGACCTTGTATCAGCTATAATTGAATGCTTTAATAGTGAAATAAGATTTTGATTTGAATATAAATAAAATAATAATAATAATACAAATAATACAAATAATAATTATACAATATACAATTATGTAGATGCAGTGCAATAACTTTTTATATATATATATTTTTTTTTATTGCAGTAGACTCTCAGTTATCCGGAACTCAAGCACCCGGCACTCTCAAGCAACCGAATAAAAAAGGAAACATGTTAGAGCATAAATGTGCTCTATAACAAACAATCAGTCCGGATCTCTTGAAACAGCAGGAGCTGCGGTAGATAGACCAATAGACAGGCACAGTAATTGATGTCTCAGGACTCTTTTCTGCTACAATAACCCTTCCCAGCCATATTGTACACTCTCAATACCTCTCCAGTGGCCAGTCTTCTACTAACCGCTGCAGGTTTAATAGTAACTCTCAAGCAACCAGAAATACACCTATGCGGAATCTACCAAACCCCATGGGTGCCGGTTAATTAAGAGTTTACTGTATTATAAAAAAAAAAATGTAATGCACCAACAGATTCTCTATTAGTTGTAGCAAATTTTCAGCTGATTCCTCTTGGGTGATTATCCCTTCTTATATTTCTTATAAATGTTATTTTGCACAGCACCTTTTTATCACTGACATATTACCAACCAGTCCTAGAAATTATTTTAATGCTTTCAAAAACTGTTTCAACCTCATCTTGTATGCTACTATGTAACTGGTACCAGGTGGCTTTATTAGAACGTTTTGGTCACATTATAAATATTTCAGTGAGATTTGTGCGTAATATATTCCACCATACGCCAGGCAAGGCAGGCATAACCGGGGAATTAAATCTACCCACAGAGTGCATAGTAGTAAACGTGAACTAAACCTAATAGATGCTAACTGTCTCCTATAAAGCATCCCATAGTTGTGTTTTGTTTCCACTAATTCATATGACAGCATTAATATTTTATGCTACTGCTCTTTAAAAAAAAAGTTGTTTTTTTTACAGTCTAATTTTTAAAACACTTAACTTTAAGGCATCTTGTGTACTAGCTTAAATGACTAATTATTTTAGGAGATCTAATTATTGCTTTGAAGATTTTCATTGAGAGCCTCCCGACTACTATAGACACCGTATGAGGCCCTTCATGTTCTCTCAAAAAGTCAGTTAATTCACAGCACTCCAAAAGTCTTTGTCTGCTAAAGTAATTTGAATTTTGTTATTAGTGACTGCTAAAAATCATAATTCAATAAAGACTAACTCATTTAGAAACGTTTCACACTGTGCATATATTAGGTAAAGCGGGTAACGTAGAGACAGAAAAGCATACAGCAATACCCAGGTCTACACAGGAAATTGGAACGCCACTGAGCAGTTTGAAGACTATTTTTTTATTGTGACGTGCCATACATATTGTAAGGAATGTGTCCTGTTTGAATATGATTTATAAATTTATTGTGCTAAAAAAATATGCTATTTTATTAATGAAGGCATATCTGTAGGGGAGCTTTAGAATGTTTTTTTTTAAAATAAGATTACATTTCTTTTTCTTTCTTTCCATTATTTTATAGTATATTAATTTTATTAAATATTTTCAATAGGAAAAAGTACAATTAAACAAAAACACAATTTGTGTCAGGACTCTGATAGCAAGTTTACAAACACTATTTAAAGGGGCAGTCTATTGCAGAATTGTTATTGTTTAACATTCCCCAGTTTTGCATAACCAACACTATTATATTAATATACTTTTTACCTCTGTGATAACCTTGTATCTAAGCATCTGCAGACTGCCTCCTTATTTCAGTTCTTTTGACAGACATGCATTTTAGCCAATCAGTGCCCTCTCATAAGTAACTCCATGAGAGTGAGCACAAAGTTATCTATATGGCACACATGAACTAACACCCTCTAGCTGTGAATAATTTTCAAATGCATTGAGATAAAAGGCGGCCTTCAAGGGCTTAAAAATTAGCATATGAGCCTACCTAGGTTTAGCTTTCAACTAAGAATACCAATGATAAAAGTAAATTGGAAAGTTGTTTAAAATTGCATGTCCTATCTGAGTCATGAAAGTTTAATTTTGACTAGACTATCCCTTTAACTGTATATGCTGCAGGTGACATTTCAGATTTGAAATTAAGAATTATTTAAAATTAAGACAGCAATGACACTCTAATCAAACATATATTTATATACAGGTG
This sequence comes from Bombina bombina, assembly GCF_027579735.1. NCBI lineage: Eukaryota > Metazoa > Chordata > Amphibia > Anura > Bombinatoridae > Bombina > Bombina bombina. Next base: position 845,012,758 of record NC_069499.1, on the reverse strand, counting down.
GCCCTTGGTTTACAACGGTTCAATTTGCACCGTTTCAGAATAACCTTTTTTTTCAGTCTTGTGACTGCTATTGAAAAGCATTGAGAAGCAGTGCATTGATTAAAATAGCCAGTAGATGGAGCAGTCCGCTTGTGTTGCAGCAAAGATATGCAAGCCAAGCAAGCTGAAATTAATCAGTTTAACCAGACCTGAGCTATCGAGCATTTTGCAAAGGAACAAGATCTTCCTGTCTATAAATCAGTCCAGATTGGAATGCATAGAAAGAACTGTTTGCAGAAAAATGCAAGTAAAGTCTGTGTTGTGTGATTATTTTATTAGGTTTATAATGCTGTTTAGCAAATGTTTTTGTTCATTTAACTTAGTTTAATTATATATTTTGTGTTGTGTGATTATTTTATTAGGTTTATAATGCTGTCTAGCATTTAAAGTCTTAATTTCAAAGCTTTAAAAATAATGTATTAGGTGTTACTTATGCCAATTTTGAGAGGGGCCTGGAACCTAACTCCCTCACTTCCCATTGACTTACATTATAAACTGGGTTTCAATTTACAACGGTTTCAATTTACAACCATTCCTTCTGGAACCTAACCCCGGCGTAAACTGAGGGCTACCTGTGTTCATCTTAAAAAATAGAAATAATCAAAACATTAACCAAATATATACACAGTGCTAATGCAGCTAAATTGTTAGATCGTTAAATATATATGAATATAAATATTTAAAATGTCATTTTGCTAATATTTTAAAATTCAGTTACATCAATTTCACATAATCAGCTAATGGTTATTCTGCAGTACAAGTTTTTAATGATCATGCCCACAGTGGCGTCACTAGGGGGGGGCGGGGGGGGCGGGCCGCACCCGGGTGACACCCACCAGGGGGTGACACCAAAAAAAAAAAAAAAAATTTTTTTTTTTTTTTTTTTTTTTTTTTAAATTTTATTGAAATTCAAAGAAATACAATGTTGAGATGAACAGATTTTTTTTTTATTAGAGGGGCTGGCATTTATGAACATTGGTGGGACTGGGGAAGATGTAGACACACAATTTTTTTGCCCCTTGAGCCAGTGCTGCAATTTCAACAAATAGTTTTCCCGGCTGCTTTTGCTTGTTTGTACTTTGCTTCTCCCCTGCCCAATTTCGCTATGAATGTTGTGGGCATGCCGTGGGGCTTGCAAAGTTGCGCTGCTAGCCTAAACCTGCCTGCCTATCTGTGCTCACTGCTCAGTGACATGTGGAGCAGTGGAGTCACTCACTGCTGTGCTGTCTCTCTAAACGGGAACTGGCAAATCATGAGGAGATGCCTGGCACCTGACCGCATGACTGTTTGACACTGTCTTTAAAGTGAAGGAGCCACGTATGATGCCCACCAGACCACTACGGTTACGGTACACTAAGTGCACACTGAACAGGTAGGAGGGTGGGCGGGGGTCTGGGGGTGGGCAGAGTGCAGAGGTGATTGGCCATAAGAAGCGGTAGGCACGCGGCCCGGGGCTGTGCACTGACAGACTTGGAACAGAGTCAGAGAGCAGAATTTTCATTGTTTGCACCTAAAACTTTTCTTTAGTGATTTATTTTAGAGTGCTCTGTTTATCTTTCATTTGATGCTCTGCTGAGCCAGGGAGCAGCTCTAGGCATGAGCTTTATAATTAATGCAGTGCAGTTTACATATTTTGTATGTGTGTGTCTGAGTTTTTGTGTGTGTATCTGAGTGTGTTTCCGAGTGTTTGTGTGTGCATCTGAGTATGTTTTAAGTATGTCTGAGTGTTTGTATGTGTGTTTGCCTGTGTTTTTGTGTGTGTCTGCTTTCTGGGGGGGGGGGGGTGACACCATAACTTACCGCACCGGGTGACACCAACCCTAGTGACGCCACTGCATGCCCATAGGGTTTTAAATATTTCATTGCATGTGCATAGGGCTTGAAATGACCATTACTTGCATGCTGTATATTTCTTATAGAATAAGCAGAAAAATATATTTTTTTATTTTATTATTTACTGTAACCGCCTCAAATCCTTAAATGCTGAATACAGAGGTATTCAGTTGTGGTCCTTTCCAACTACAGTGAATGTATTTGTCTGATTGCAGTTGGATTCACTAAAATGGCTAGAACAGATTAAATGAACATGTGACCCACAAATCATTATTCTGAGAGTACAATCCAGAAAAATAACAACAACTTTCCACTTTACTAGATTCACTTAGTTCATTTGATATCCTTTGTTAAAAAGCAGGAAGGTAAACTCAAGACACCACAGTTACCTGGGGCTATATGTTGCAGCAGTTTTGCAAGTAGGCTTTTTAGATTACATATTATGTTTTACAATGTCCAATAACTACTGTGATCTACTGCTGCTTAAAGGGACAGTATACACTCATTTTCATATAACTGCATGTAATAGACACTACTATAAAGAATAAGATGCACAGATACGGATATAAAAATCCAGTATAAAACTGTTTAAAAACTTACTTAGAACCTCTTAGTTTAGCTCTGTTGAAAAGGTAGCTGGAAAGCCCACTGCAAATGGAAAATTCCAAGTGATTGATCATATTCCTCATCATAGAAGAGGGGGTAATAGGGAGCAGAAGTTGAAAGAAAAAGAAGTATGGTGGATCAAACGTTTAAATACATTACATCCTTATGGTCTGAATAGAGATTATGATTTGTATTTGTTTTTATAAAGGTTTTAAAATGTAATATATTCTGGTACCACTAGAGGTCACTGTGCTGTTGAAAGTTGGATACCTGGACAGGTATAGGTTAAATCAATTAACAATGAGAACCAAAACCTGATTGGTCTAGATACCCTTTTTAATGTCTGTTCATTTGGTTTTAAACTATGCATGATTAAGGACCATGTAGGTCCGAAACGTCGCTTTTATGGTTGTAATACCTCAATAAAGAAAATTTTTCACCTTTAAGAAAGGACCCTGTACTGTGGTGCTGTTGCCTTATTTTCTATATGGACTGTATACATTGGAGTTTGGCTGATACTCCTTGGTAACGAGCACACAGATTGAAAACTGGTGAATTTTATGGTGCTGGACTCTACCTCTCTACCTTTTGTCTATGGAATCAGCAGAGTCACGAGCACCCACAGTGAGTGAAAGCACAATGGAGAATAAGCAGCCTTCTACTTTTTCTTATTCAGATATTGATGCAGCACGCATCACTTCCCTGGCCTTGGGATCAAGGAATTTCTTGAGGAATACTGCAGAAGTGGACTCAAAAAAGGAGTATGAAAGAACAAAAAGAAAATTAATATCTTTAGAATTACACTCTGTGACACTTGCTGAGTACTACCGCATTAAGAGGATCCTTAGAGGCTTAAGGGTTAAACTAAGACCCACCATTTTGGCTAACAATGAAATTTGCAAGAGTAAGTTTGAGAGCATTTTGAATAAGTGCTCATTTGATCTAATTGTTCTGACCGTAGAATGTTTGCAGCTGGAAATCGAGAAACAAAAGAAAATTGTGTCAGATGTGGAAAGATCAATGGAAACTACATTTACCTTGGATATGCTGAAGACCACCAAGGAACAAATTGATGCACTATTGTCACAGTATCGACTTGAGCTTGAAGAAAGGAAAAGAACAAAATTTGTGAGAGATGAGACTGATTACGCAAGCAGGTAAACCAATGGTCACATGACCAGACGTCACGATCACGTGAGGGCCCACGCTGGAGGAGACAGCAGAGAGCCGCAGTTGCCAAGGAGAAGATAGACAGCTCATCATCTGGCGAAAGTTTTTTAGACTCGGGCTCAGACAGAGACACCGGAGGGGAGGGCGGAAGCACCGCCGATCAAAGAGGACACCGGATGAATACGCGGAGTTCGTGGAGCAAGGACAGCCCCAGATATCGCCGGGGTATGAGGAAACAACTATGAAGGTAAATAAAGTGCCGGTTGTTAACCTCTCATTGCCTAATGATAAATCAATGAACAAACTGCCTGCTGCTAATACTTTATTGTCCGGTAAAAATTCAATAAGGGTAAAAGAACTGCCTGGGGTTAACCCTTTTGAGTCTATTGCTGATGAAGTGGACTCTAATACATCACATGAGGCTAGTCCTTTTTTACCTAATTCTAACCCATCAGCGTTTGCTGAAAAAAATCTGGTTATCAATATTTCAAAATACCAGCTATCTGAAAATGAACAGAGTCTCCTAATGAAAGGACTTACAATTTTTAACAGGGCAATATGAGATGAGTTTGAAATTGACAAAGATTTATACAAATTTTTTAGGCTGCTAAAGCTTAAAACAATGTTTGGTGGTAAGAACATATCTAATGTGGGTGATTTAAGTACAATAAATGAAGAAAATATGTAGAGTGAGTGTTTAAATTTAAAAATGCTAAACCTACAAAAAAAATCTACATTTGTTCCCCTAACAAGCAACTCAGGTGTAGAAACCTTTGTTAAATTCGTTCAACAAGATGTTGCAACCCTTATGAAAAAAACTAGATTAAACCCATATGTAAAACAACATAATCTTGCTAAAGGGGAATGGGAGGCTATATCTACTTTGAAAAATAATAAAAACATCACCATAAAAAATGCAGATAAGGGCGGAGCTATAATAGTACTAGATACTGACTATTATATACAGGAAATCCTAGAACAGCTATCAGATGGCAGGGTTTATGACATACTGGATCATAATCCCCTAAATGATATACAAAAGAAATTAAAAGGTATATTGGATAGAGCCTTGGCACATAATATTATTTCAAAACAGGTTTATGATTTTCTTTACAATAAACATCCTATTACACCAATTTTTTACACATTACCAAAAGTCCATAAAAATGTATCCCACCCCCCAGGACGCCCCATTGTGGCTTGCACAGATTCTGTATTCTCTAATATTTCCATTTTTTTAGATAAAATTCTCTTCCCATTTGTTAAACAACAAAAATCTTTTATCAAAGATACAAATAAGTTTCTCACAAAACTTAAAGGGATTGAAATAGAGGAGACATGGCTAATTTTTTCATTAGATGTGGTAAATTTATACACATCTATTCCCTCATGAGGCAGGTCTACTGACCATAAAAAGCTTCCTAAATGACAGCGGATTATATAATGTTTCCCAGATTGATTTTTTTGATGATTTATTGAGACTTGTTCTATATTGCAATTATTTTCTTTTTCAAGATACTTATTATATGCAAAAACGGGGAACTGCTATGGGTTCCAATGTAGCCCCCTCATATGCCAATTTATTTATGAGTGGCTTTGAGAACAAATTTGTCTATAATAATCAGCCATTCGTCAGCAGCTGTAAGCTGTGGTTAAGGTATATAGATGATATTTTTGGCATATGGGGGGGGCACATTGGAGTCCTTGCTACGGTTTGTTGAGGATATGAACGCATCAATGACAGTTCTAAGATTTACACCAACTTACTCTACCCAAAAAATTAATTTCCTTGACACAACTGTATATAAAGATGCTAAGACATTAAGTACAGATTTATATGTTAAACCAACAGATAGAAACACTCTGTTGCGGTATGAAAGTTTCCATCCTGAAACTGTTTTTAAATCTATACCAAGAAGTCAGTTACTCCGTACCAAAAGAATAGTTAAGGATCAGGAGATATTGCCGGAAAGACTAAAATCTATGGGCAATAAGTTTATTCAAAGGGGTTACCCAAGGGAATTTATTGATAAAAGCATTAAGGAATTGGATAGAAAACAAGATAAAACCCATTCTATATCTTTCTTTTATATAACAATTAAAAAGTTTCAGGAGATAACAAGAATAGGGGCATTGGCAGCGAGCTGGGGTCGGTCAGTGGAGAAGTTACAAAAGAGCTTTGACATGGTAGAAAAAGCAACTTTGTCTATGGGATGGAGAGAATCTCATATTAAAGTAGTAAATAAGGTATATATTACTCCAGCTGTAAAAGCAAAATGGGAAAAAAATGTGGAAAATAAATGCTGCAAATGCAGTTTGCCACTAGCAGACCTAGTTCATTGCTTGTGGATATGTCCAAAAATTCAAAAATTCTGGGGTAAGTTGAATTATTGGTTGAACAAAATTAATAAGAAAGAGATTAAATTAGATAAAGATGATATTTTGTTTATGTTTCAAACCCCTAATTCACAAGTAAACTCTAGTTTTGTGAATACGGTAATACTAGTAGGGAGATCATTAATATTGAAATATTGGAAAGCCAAAAAATGTCCCAATTTGGTAGAATGTATCAATAAGATTAAGGGACAATTTATAGTGGAACAATATGACACTTCAGTTAATTCCGAATCACAAATCAAACGTTTCTTTAGAAAATGGAAAAAGTTTATTCAGTCATTTTCTGAAGAAGAACAAGTACGGCTAATATATCCTTTTAGGAATTCAGAAACTCTGACTAACGCGGTTGCTAGAAATGAATTTCCTAGCTATGACTAGGCTAGGTACGAATTGGGAGGACCGGAGTGGGTGGGGGGCCGGAGGGGCGCAGAGGGGGAGAGGAGGATTACCTTTTTATTTTGCTTTTTGTTTTTTTTTTTGTTTTTTTTAATGTATTTTATGTTTATATGTTTGTTGGATTAAAAGAATGTAAGCAGACGGAGGATCCAGTCAAGGTTGTATTAGTACAAACTGGAGAGAATTGTGAATATTAGTTGTGGGCAACAAGTAGAGATGGATTCTAGTATCCTTTGAAGTTTATGTATAAGTTTATTTTGATTATCCAGTCCCCTCAATTGCAACATAGCATGGGAGATATGACAGCCTTGCAAGGCTCACTTTTCTGTTCAAACATTTATTGTGTATGTATTATTTGCATTGACAATAAAAAAAAAAGAGAAAAAAAAAAAGAAAACAAGATAAAACACATACCATAAAAGAGAAAAATATGGATAGACTAGTACTCTCAATGGAGTACAGTGATAAGAGTAATGATGTCTTCAAAATAGTGAGAAAGTATTGGCATCTGTTGTCAAAATACAATCCAGAGGTTGAATCTTTTAAATTACCCCCTATGCCATCATATAGAAGGGTAAAACATTTGAGAGACCACATTGTTAAAGCGGATGTGGGTAGAAATAAACCATCTGATATCAACTATTTAACTACACCAAATAAAGGCTGTTACCCTTGTTTACATTGTGCCCAATGTAATTCTGTAATAAAAGGAAAATTCTTAGCACAAAATGATAAGAGGAAACAATATACTATTAATGGGCTCTATACATGTCAAACTAACTATGCAATTTATTTACTTAAATGTCCATGTGGTCTTTGTTATATTGGCGAGACCACCCAGGCTGCCAGGGATAGGTTTAGCCAACATAAAGCCTCCATTAAAGCAAAGGATTTATCACTCCCAGTATCTGCACACTTTAATAATATGGGTCACACAGTTAGCCAATTACGCTTCCAAGTAATTGATCATATTCCTCATCATAGAAGAGGGGGTAATAGGGAGCAGAAGTTGAAAGAAAAATAAGTATGGTGGAGCAAACGTTTAAATACATTACATCCTTATGGTCTGAATAGAGATTATGATTTGTATTTGTTTTTATAATGGTTTTAAAATGTAATATATTCTGGTACCACTAGAGGTCACTGTGCTGTTGAAAGTTGGATACCTGGACAGGTATAGGTTAAATCAATTAACAATGAGAACCAACACCTGATTGGTCCAGCTACCCTTTTTAATGTCTGTTCATTTGCTTTTTAACTATGCATGATTAAGGACCATGTAGGTCCGAAACGTCGCTTTTATGGTTGTAATACCTCAATAAAGAACATTTTTCACCTTTAAGAAAGGACCCTGTACTGTGGTGCTGTTGCCTTATTTTCTATATGGACTGTATACATATATATATATATATATATATATATATATATATATATATATATATATATACATACACACACACACATGTACGTTATTACTGTTTAAGTGTTATATATCCAGATTGGGCACAGCACTGTAGTTTCAAGCTTTTTCTGTGATAGGGTACACGTGGTAGGGGATACTGCTACCTCTTGATACCTTAGGAAACACAATGAGTTCCACAGCACTCAGCATGATTAAGGCCATTGGGGGGCCTTTTGGATATGTATCAATAAAATAAAGGTTTTTTTTTTTTTAAGTGGTGCTGTGGAACTCATTGTGTTTCTTACTGTTTAGTGTTAACATTTTTTCTCTGCACGTGCATGTGAAGCATAGCTAGATATTCTCAGTGCACAAGCATTTTAAATACTGCAGCTGCTCAGAGTGCCAGTGGGGCTTGTAATCATGTCAGCAATTAAAAAAACTGAGTCATTACTAAATGGTATAAGCACGTTAGGCTCTCTGAGCAAGTGCTGTGTTTAAAATGCTGGTGTGCAGTGTATACTTTAATATGCTTTTGAAATAGTTATAGCTTTTATCACATGCATTTTTGCTAATACGTATATTACAAAAAATGTCTATTCATAACTGTAATGCATCCACATGGATTCCAATTTTGGCTGTAATGTCCTTTTAACTGATGATACTAGCAGCTGCCTAATCAAAATGACTTATCCATATGAATCTATATGCCATTAAAGATGATGATATTACTTGCAGTAATATACATCTTCATTAAAATGACCTTAAAGGGTCATTATAGTCCCAAAATATGTTTTAATTTGACATTTTAAGGCCTTGCACTACTATGCGTTTAGCCCCGCAATAGGGTTAAACAGTAGAAATACAGTCGGGGACCCACAGAGCACTGCTGGTCCCAAATGCAAACCAATGCTATTCCTATCGGCAGCACCAATCACAGAGCTGAGTTGTACATCTAGTGTTGCTAATTAGATCAGCTGCTGCTTACGCTTGGGACAAGCAGTGCTCTGTGAATCCTAAGAGGTACAGGGTTGTTAGTCTTAAAATTAAATGATCTAGCAAATAACACTATTGAAAAACTTTAAAAACAAGGCTTGACAAGTTTAGTTGAAATGCAATAGTTAAAGGGACAGGCTACTCCAGAATTTTTATTGTTTAGAAGGATAAATAATCCCTTTATTACCCATTCCACAGTTTTGCAGAACCAACACAGTTATATTAATACACTTTTCACCTCTGAGATTACCTTGTATCTAAGCCTCTGCAGACTGCCCCCTTATTTCAGTTCTTTTCACAGACTTGCATTTTAGCCAATTAGTGCTGTCTCCTAGGTAACTTCATGTGTGTGAGCACAATGTTACCAATATGGCACACACAAACTAGCTCTGTCTAGCTATAAAAAAATGTCAAAATGCTTTGAGATAAGAGGTGGCCATCAAGGTCTTAGAAATTAGCATATAAGCCTACCTAGCTTTAGCTTTCAACAAAGAATACCAAGCAAACAAAGCAAATTTAATAATAAAAGTAAATTGGAAACTTGTTTAAAATTACATTCCCTATCTAAAACATGAAGCTCAATTCTGACTAGACTGTCCCTTTAATCTCAGATTAGCAATCTCTACCATCCATGAACTATTTTGTGAGTTAAGATGTGAAAAAAATGGAAAGCGCTTCACAGTGCAGATAGGAGAATCTTAAAGGGACATGAAACCCACATTTTTTCTTTCATGATTCGATAGAGAATACAATGTTAAACAACTTTCCAATTTACTTCTATTATTTAATTTGCTTCCTTCTCTTGTTATCATTTGCTGAAAGGTTTATCTAGGCAAGCTCAGGAGCAGCAGAGAACCTAGGTTCTAGCTGTTGATTGGTGGCTGCATATATATATATATATTGATTGTGATTGGCTCACCCATGTGTTCAGTTAGAAACCAGTAGTGCATTGCTGCTCCTTCAACAATTAGCAATTGATACAGTGAAGATTTTTACAATATAGATATTTTCCAATCATGTAATATTATTTTAGGCTATAACACTGTTGAAATGCTGAATCATAACAATCTGCAAAGTCTTTTCACTTTGAATGTCCAGGAAAATCATAGCTTTTATAAGATTAAACTTTAACTTAAGAAATAACAAGGAAAAACAATAACAGCAACAAAAACAATACAGAATCTCATAGTGAATGAGTGTGGAGCTAGATATTTCATCATATCTTCTTTGTCTTACACAAACTTAGCACTGTGTCATATGGATTTTACATAAATATAGGCCCATGGGGAGGAAGGAGTTGGAAGGTGGAGGGGTGTAAGGAAGGGTGGAGGCGAGATTGTAGTATAGCCCTTTCCAGGATATCTGATATCTAAATGTTAAATCCGTCATGTCACGCTAGAGTCTTGCGAAAAAACTCTTTGTGTTAAGAGGTCATTTGTGTTGGATGTCCTCCCAAATTATTATTTTTTTTTTCCCTTTTATTTGTTGAAGTTAGTTTTTTTTTGTTTTTTTTTGTTTTTTATTGAGGTAGTAATTTGGCATACATACACAAGATTGCAGCAGTACATAATAGGAAACTGGATATGCGTATAACATGTTACATTGTATAGGTTACAAATTAATAGACATTACATGCAATCTCAGTTGTACTAAGCAGAGCGAAAAACAGTAATTCAAGAAAATGCCAGTAAAATTGTTAAACCTTCTTATCAATCTAAGAGGCCACTCTTGGACCTCGTAACAAAAAGTATTAAACAATTATAGCTGAAGGTTACCCCAATGTTAAGAGGCCTCTTATGGACCTCAGCATTAAAACCTCAGATTTTTATTGTGTTGCATTGTGTGTTTGTTAAGTAGGGGGAAAGTGAAATTTCTTTTCAATTGAGTAAATTTACTATAGGAGTCTAGGGTATAGAAGCCTGGTTGGAAACATACCATAGGTGCTATTTTATCATCATAGGAGCTACATAAGTTTGTAGGGGAGAACATATATTTCAAGGAGTACAGGGTAATGGTCATAAAGCGTTAGGTAGAGAAGCATGAAGGGCATGCACCTATATGCTGTGCTCTATACATTTTCAGATCTAATGCTTTAGCCAATAAAGTGATACACAATTTTTTTTATAGAAATGCCTGGCGGAGACAGAAATGAGAGATGTTTTACACTATAAGCTTGCCCTATTGTGAACCAATGTTGAAGTTTCTTGGTAGGTATTATTATTAGGACCATTATTACATATATATAGATCATGAGACATCTACTAACTTCTAGACACACATAGGATCTCGCCATCTCGGCCGCAAACAGCGAGACCCAGTACATGCTAATGGGAAATAGGAAACAGATACTCTCATATGTGTCTCAGGAAACCAGAGTATAAAATACCGATGGTCAAATTGTTGCTTCAAGATGAAGGAGATTAAGTATATTTGTCCTGCAAATATATATTAGAAAAGGGTTAAACATCTACAATTAGTTGTGTTAACAGGGTATCCTAGATTCACAGCTCCATCACTTTTAACAAATCCCAATCTAATAGGTGCTATATATATATCTAAATAGAGGTTATTCAGGCTGGAGTGTAATACAATATTTGACCTGCAATAGACATATTAGATAAACATTCAACCCCTATTGCAATAGCCAACTGGTCATTGTGAGATAAATGCCTTCAGTATGTTGCTCCAAGTGCTTTATAGGATCTCAGACTGGTAGGCACAAAATCACTATAAGAGTTGTGGACCTCAAAACATGGAAAATGTAACTAGAAGCCATACATCAAAAACGGTATAAGTATATTTGCTTGTCCTGCAGTTATGTATTATTCTAGCAACTTATGATGCAAAAACCGCCAAACATCTACCCAAATGAAAAATATCTGTAGCAATCTGAACTAACGGTCTCAATAGATTTCTAACTAGTAGGAACAGCAACAACACAAAGGTCATGACCAGAAAAATACAACTAGTAAAAAGAACATTAAAAATAAAACCTTGCGGTTCAGGGTGCTTATGAAATGAACAGTGTCCCATTCCTAATCGCAGGAGTCTGGGCAAGGGTGTTGAGCATACATTTTACATTTCCACCAACTGATAAACAATTATTTATTAATATCTATCCTACACCCATTTTGTTGCACACAAACCCAGAACGCTGCCTGTAAATCTGAATATTTCTCCACATAGCAAACAGTTGTTTGTTGAAGTCCCGAGGCAGGCTATCTTCTAAGCCATACAAAACCGTAGCCAAGGTGTGAGCCACATTGGGCATCTGCCATACCCTTTGCAGCCCCTGCTTTGTACTCCGTGAGTCCTGGATGACTGCCGGTGGGATGTTGTGTAGGAGCCCTAGTTTCTTCCAGGCCAAACGGTTCAGTGACATCGTGCGTACAGCACAGGAGACAGTAGCAAATTGGGCAGATGCGGTGAGATTTGTGTTGACCGGCTTGTCAGGGTTCCCGGTATTGATCGGCATTAACTCTCTCACTCGGAGGCCTCCATCCAGGGAAGGTAAGTCAGTCTGCATCTTTAGTGAGAGGCTGCTTTCCATAATAGGCTCTAGATTAGGTGACACCATACTCGCAATGGCCATGCTGCTCTGCTGAACTGAGTCACTGTCACTTCTCCAGGCTACAGCTACTGCTCTCTCAAGCCATGTAAAGTGGCCATCCATGATCTTGGCAATTTGCTCGAGCAGAACAGCTCCCCCAGGCTCCATCTAATACAATGGTAAGTGAATCCCCACTGAAAATATTGTTGCAGTGACTGGTGAGGTAGCACTGCTTCTTAACGACAGGCCCGCAAAGGGTACCCGCCGGGGGGGTCAAAAAAGATGGTAACAGTCCTCAGCATGAAATGGGAGCCCGGTTGAATTTGGAAAATTCTGCAGCCACGAGGTTGTAAAAATGGCCACCACTTCTGTATACTTAAAATAAGGCTCCGGTCCTAAGTCAAAGGAGTAACACCAAGGGTTAAATTTGGCTTTCGCCAGCTGTTAGGTAAAAGTCCAGGGTATACTTGAGAGGTTTCTCAGGGTTCAACTCTTAGATACGTAGTAAATAAAGCTGTTTATAGCATAATCAGGACCAGAGCAGCAAGATTATGTGGCCATTCTCGGGCACTCCAGACTCCGCCCCCCTCCCAAATTAATTTTAAGTTGTGGAAGAATGCTAGATTGTTGGATTTACAATATCCATATTTTTCTAGTAATAGGGTATTTTCCATATGAGTGAGCCAATTGTTGAAACGTTTGGGATTTCCATAATCTTGCGATTAAGGATCTGACAGAGTTTAATGTCAATTGGATTAATTGAAGTCTTAGTTTACATTTGCTTGGGGGCAATAGGTTAAGTAATGCCGCGGTTGGGTCACATTGGAAATGTTCCTCCTGTCCCATTATAATTTTAATATTATTTTGGATACTTTCCCAAAAAGGTTTCAATTTGGGGCATTCCCACCAGATATGCATCAGTGTTCCCTTTTCCCCACAACCTCTCCAACAGAGGTCTGAGGAAGAAGGAAAAATGCTTTTCAATCTAGCAGGCGTAAAATACAACCTGGTTAGGAGTTTGTAATTTGTTTCTAAAAATTTGGTAGAGGAAGAAGATCTCTTTGGGGCCTATTTATGAAAGTGCGAGCGGACATGATCCGATGTTATGGATCTTGTCTGCTGCACATCAATAAAGGCAGACAGCATACACTGTCAGCATTTATCATTGCACCTTCGGTCGCTAGCAGAGGGTGTCAATCAACCTGATCATATTGGATCGGGTTGATTTCTGGCAATGTCTGTCCGCCGCCTCAGAGCAGGCGGACGGGTTATGGAGCAGCGGTCTTTAGACACGGGGCATCAAGCTCCATACAGAGCTTGATAAATATGCCCCTTTGTGTTATTAAAAATAAGTTTCCACTCTGAGTCTTTAAGCTCAAAATCCTAAACAGACTACACAGAACGATGGCACAAATTAAAAGTTTTCTGGTGCATGATAGTGTGTGTCAAGCAGGAAATTTCACCAAGCACACTTGTTCAAATAGAGTTAGGTTTCTAACGAGTGCCTCTCTATGGGCCCCCCCTCCCCCCATAGAGAGGCACTCGTTAGAAACCTAACTCTATTTAAAAAAAATTAGAAAATTGTGTATTTTGTTGTATTTTAGCCACTTTGAGAAGGCACCTCCCATTATCTCTGTTAGTTCTAGTCTATTTCTAAGTTTACCTTCTCTGATCAAGGTACATATCGGAACGATAAATCCCATCTCACATTTAGTTAGATTGGTTAGATCCAATTCAATACCTCCCAAGAGTTCGGCGTTCGGTGAGATGGGGGACAAAGGAGACCTCAATGTTGAAGTATCTGGGTATATTTTCATAATAGAATCCCACATCTTGAATACGTGGTGAAGTAGGGGGTAAGCTTTTAACCATGGTGGTCTGTTCTGTTTTGCCACCCAACGCAACGCTCCAGGTGATGGAATGTGTAGTATGTGCAAATCCATTGGGATCCAAGCCTTTGTGTCATCGTTTCTATGCCAGTCAATGATTCTCTGTAGACAGGTAGCTTGATAATAAGTTTCTAAATTAGGCAATCCCAAACCTCCCTCCTTAACTGGTCTGTACATTGTCAATTTATTTATTCTAGGCTTTATGTTACCCCAAACAAAGACGTTCAAAGTCTTTTGTGCTTGTGTAATAAAGCTGCAAGCATTGTGGTAGAGGGATTGGAGCGGCTTGGATTGCATACAATAATCTAGTGAGAATGTTCATCTTCAGAATTTGTAATTGTTTTAAGTAGATTAGTAAAATTGAACTCTAGAAGTGACTTTAGGTTTGGGGTAAGATATATCCCTAAATATTGTATTGCTTTAGGTTGATGTTTGAGTGTACAAGATTGCAAAAGCGAGTAAAACTCAGTTTTTGGGAAGAAGATATTTAAGATTTCTGATTTTTGCTAATTTATCAAGAAGTTGGAAATGTCTTCGAATTGTTTGAGTTCTTTTAACAACAGCTTGTACTGAGGTTTTAGGGGAGGAAAGTGTGAAAAGGACATTGTCCGTGTATAAAGAGAGTTTGTATTCTAAAGAACCCACCCTTATTGCGGAGATTTGTGGATTAGACCTAATTCTTTGGGCTAGAACCTCCATGCTGATAATAAATAATATGGGGGAGAGAGGACATCCCTGTCTTGTTCCATTATGGATCGCGAAGGGATCTGATATCAAGTTATTAACTCTAACTTTTGCCGTGTGTGTTATATAAAGGCTTTGGATTCTGTAAAGCATTTTCTCTTCTATCCCTATTTTTTTTAAAGTGGCAAATAAAAAATTCCAGTCTAGGCGATCAAACGCCTTCTCAGCATCTGTTGAGATAATTACCATTTCTGTGTTCCTAATTTTAGTGTGATCAATTAATTGAAGGGTTCTGATGGTATTGTCCCCTCCAGGTACAAAGCCTGCTTGGTCAGAGTGGATGATTTGGGGTAAGATTTTATTGAGCCTATTTGCTATTATTAGTATAAATCGTCAAGTCAATATTTAATAATGAAATTGGTCTATAATTGCTAGTAAGTTTGGGAGATTTGCCCGGTTTGAGGATAACGGATACTGTATGTGGGCTTCAATGCATTCTGATGGGAGTTGACCGGTTTCGTCAATTGTGTGTATAAAGTGCTAAAAGATGTTGAAGCTAAGGTAGAAGTAAACTTTTAATGTGTGCAGGTTAGCGTACATATTACAAGTTGAAAATAAAATGTTTGTGCGTGAGCAAAAGCCAATGCACGCTAACTTCAGATATTGTGAACATGCTAACTAATTTTTGCTATATACGTTAATGGACAACGTAAATGGGAACAAATCTAACACATCTCGCACTAACCCGACAGGAGTTAAACCTACAGTGCTAAAGAAGGTAGTTATAAATATTTTATATTCTAATGTTCTTTACAAAGTATAAAATGTTCTATTTATTTTTAAATATATATTTATATAAATATAACTAAATGTACTTTTACATCTGTTTACAAATACATAGAATATTTCCCCCTTTGGAAAGAGCATTGGAATGTAAAACATTTACAGTTCATACCCTGTAAAACACATTAAATATTAAAATTGAATACATTTTTTTTTATGTTTTCCGGTATTTGAGTGGAAAGGGCTCCAAAGTATATATACATATGAATTTGCATACAAAGTGAGAAGCACTCTACCAGGAACGAACAACAGCTCATCAGCTAGTTCTATGGTAATTCTATGGTGATTTACCAGCCTCTTTTAGACCAGTGTGCTTTTCACAGAGGAAAACTTTCCTGAAGTATATCAGTCTGATCCCGCCAAGTAAGGTCAGTCAGCCCTGAAATACTAGGCAATTCTCCTCTGAACAAGGAACATGACAACCCCAGATGATCGTTTCGGCCTCCTCTGTGCCTCGTCATTGAGGTGCAGCCACATTCCTCTAAGCAAGTAGTCCATATCTGGTTTCCCCCATCACCCATAGGGAGACTTCCCCAGGTTCATAATAATTTGCATACGAAGAGAGAAGCGCTCTACATATATACATGTATACATGTGTGTGTTTATATATATATATATATATATATATATATATATATATACACAGTTGTATGCGAAAGTTTAGGCACCCCTGACAATTTCCATGATTTTCATTTATAAATAATTGGGTGTATGGATCAGCAATTTCATTTTGATCTATCAAATAACTGAAGGACACAGTAATATTTCAGTAGTGAAATGAGGTTTATTGGATTAACAGAAAAAGTTCTATATGCATCAAAACGAAATTAGACAGGTGCATAAATTTAGGCACCCTTGTCATTTTGTTGATTTGAATACCTGTAACTACCTAGCACTGATTAATTGGAACACACAATTCTTTTGGTGAGCCCATTAAGCCTTGAACTTCATAGACAGGTGCATCCAATCATGAGAAAAGGTATTTAAGGTGGCCAATTGCAAGTTGTTCTCTTTGACTCTCCTCTGAAGAGTGGCAACATGGGCGCTTCAGTACAATGTTTTGGAATGGCCATCCCAGTCCCCAGACCTGAATATCATTGAAAATCTGTGGGGTGATTTGAAGCAGGCTTTTCATGCTCGCAACCATCAAATCTGAACTGGAGATGTTTTGCAAGGAGAAATGGTCAAAAATACCTTCATCCAGAATCCAGACACTCATTACAGGCTATAGGAAGCGATTAGAGGCCGTTTTTTCTGGTAAAGGAGGCTCTACTAAATATTGATGCAATATTTCTGTTGGGGTGCCCAAATGTATGCACCTGTCTAATTTCGTTTTGATGCATATTGCACATTTTCTGTTAATACACTAAACCTCATTTCTTTACTGAAATTTGACTGTGTCCTTCAATTATATGATAGATCAAAATGAGATTGCTGATCCAAACACCCAATTATTTATAAGTGAAAATCATGGAAATTGTCAGGGGTGCACACATTATTGGGACACAATAAAAGTCAGTTGAAATTCCAGGTTGTAGATGGTGTAGGCCCTTTGAGGAGAGGTGGAAATAGACAAAAATTGTTATTTGAGAAAGAAGCATTATGGATCCAGAAATTGGATTCCATGACTCCCTATGGTTTAAATCACTTGGGTTACGTTTATATAGTGGCTGTGCTTCATCCACACACTTTTATTCTGGAATTGTGTTGATTCATTTGTGAAGTCGAGTCAACTCTGGTTCCTCTTTTTTATATAAAATTCCTGAGTTTATAAAGTTCATTATTATTTTTGAAAAATATTGTAATATGAATTTTTCACTCACTATTTAGTTATTGTATATTGTGCTTTATGGTTAATGGTAGCTGTATTGCTACTTTTGGGGCGCATTTTTTGAAGATTTTTCAGAGCTACATTAACAAGTTGCCACTATTATTTTCTTTTTGCCATATAGACAATTATCTTGTAGAAAAATCTCAATAATGTTGCCATAACTTATTATTATTTTTCCCCTTGTTTGTGTTATTTTTTTTTTCTTTATCTTAAATGTGTTTATCTATATATTTCAAATTACAGTAATTTATTTAGCGATATTGTTAACATGTATACGTTGCACCTTTTGCATTATATATCCTCTTGTGAACATGTTACATTGAACAGTGCTATCCTATGGCTGTGAAGTCAAGGAGGCTTGGTTCTACTAACCTTAAAGGAAGGAGGCTTTCTTGGAATGACAGGCTAAGTTGAAGGGCGGAGCCTGCCTGTTGTGACGTCAGACGCCAGACTGAATCTGATGCAAGCGGGCTAGTTTGAAACTACCTACCTTATTTTTTCATCGCTGTGGTGTTGGATTTCCAGACAAGTGTGTATACCAGCGGGACTATTGCCCAGCTACCCTTTATTCCGGATGGATCGGGTGAGATCACTCACTGAGCGTAACTGAAGTGCATTTTCCTGTGGTTCACTGGCGGACTTTGGTCCTGGAGTGCCAGTGTTTTCAGAATCCTTCGTACACACACATGGCCCATCATTTAAGAACACCACTAGTATATCCTGATATTAGGCAGATGCATGACAGGAACTGTTTACCCATACGTTTATACTTTGCTGCTTATCACGCCATGGGCAAGAATTATACTGCATGAATTGCTTTATACTTCTTTCAAATTGCTACAAAATTGTTACTTTGTATGCATTGCCTTATCATCTTCAAGTTGCTACAAA
Source organism: Bombina bombina (assembly GCF_027579735.1). Taxonomy (NCBI): domain Eukaryota; kingdom Metazoa; phylum Chordata; class Amphibia; order Anura; family Bombinatoridae; genus Bombina; species Bombina bombina. Next base: position 844,994,234 of record NC_069499.1, on the reverse strand, counting down.
TTGTGATATAGCATGTGGATATATATGCATGAACTGCCTTATATTACTGCTTGCATCCAACTTTGCTATTGCTTTTTCATAAACTCTGCTACAGCTTTTGCTTTGTTTATAAGCTTACATATTTTCACTACAGTCTGGACTGACTTTCCAATTTCTAGTTAACTGGGGACGCCCAGTATTCTTTTTGTTCTATGTTTGTTTTGAATGTATCTATGTCAGATCATGTATTGGATTTAGAGATTTTTCTTTATGTTTTTTTCTTGATTAAATTGTTTATTTTTTTGATGCCACATTCTTGTATCAATGGTTTGCTTGTATTTACCATGTTTGATCATTAGTACGGAGACATTATTTTGTAGGTATTGTGGTAGTAGTATACCTCAGTCTCGAGCACTTTTTTTGCTTTTTTATTTTTTGATACTCTAAATATTAGTGCTTATGCCTTCTATGCTTTTTGTGTATTTTTTTTCTCTACCACAGGGATTGAGCATTAATTTAATTATTGTTTTGTTGCTGCTATGGCATTTTTGCAACAAACACAAGAATCTCCACAATTATTTGCATATTCTGAACTGGATGCATCCAGGATTGTCACACTTTGTTTAGGAAATAGAGATTTTTTAAAAACTACTGAAGATGTGGATGAGCCACAGTCACTAGAGAAACTATACCGTAAAAAAACTAGTTTAGAGCTACATGCCATCACTTTAGCTGAATACCATCGCCTTAAATATATCCCTAGTGGTCTTAGATGCAAATTACACCCCACATTATTTAAAGATGACTCTGAATTCTGTGATAAATGGGAGGGTATATTGAATAAATGTTCCAGTGACTTAATTATATTAACTATTGAATATATTCAGAAAGAAATCCCAAAAGTACTGGCTGAGATTGATAGAATTGAGATCCAACTTAAATCCTTTAAACTGGAGGAAGATTTCAAAAAATTGAAAAGTGACATCGTTGAGTTAATAAATAAATTAAAAAAAGAAGTAGAAATCAAAAAAGCACAGAAATTTCAAAGAGATTCCACAGACTATTCCAGCAATAAGGTATATAGGTGGAGGAACCCTAACTTTATTCCCTTTAGACGCGAACGCAGAAGAGCACCTAGATATACCGATAACTCTGGGGACTCATCCTCTGACCAAGAATCAAGAGTCCCTCCCCTTTAGGCCAGATTTCCAACAAACACAAATCAAAAGAAAAAAGAGAGTACACAGAGGGGGGAAGAGGAACAGGAAATTGCATCCAGACCAGACACAGCAAAAGATAGTGGAAGATTTAGTAATTAACATTTCTTCAGTGAATCTAGACCCCTTGACTATTTCAGATTTACAGAAAGGATTATCCTTTATTCCAACGGTAACTCCCAATTTTTTTCAAATTGAAGCAGACCTACAAAGATTCTTTAGAAGTCTTAGGTTTAAAGCATTTTTTGCTTCCCACCCCAGACCACTCGACAGGCGGATTTTGTGGATACTTTAAATGATTTTCATACACAGGTTCGTGATTTAAGAGCTAAGAGTTCAGCCCATGCCCCATTAACTAATAACACAGTAGAATCATTTATTACTCTGGTCAAAAAAGACTTTGACAAAATGAAAAAGAAAGGTGTCAAGTTAGGTACCTCTAATCTCACTATGGCTGAAAGGAAGGCTCTTGATGCCTTAAAATCCAGAAATGACCTGCGGATAAGGGCGGGGCTTTAGTCATTATGGATGAACAATATATGACTGAAATTTACAACCAGTTGAGGGTAACTATTTAAAACTTACATTTAACCCTATCACTAAATTTCAAGCATATATACAGTCCATCATCGATATGGCTTTGGATAATTGTAGCATTACCAAAAAACAAGCAGACTTTTTGATTCAGAAAGACCCTGTGATACCGGTTATTTATTGTTTACCTAAGGTACATAAATGTCTTAGCAATCCACCTGGTAGGCCAATTGTGGCCAGTACCAATTCAATATTTCAACCTATTTCAATTTTTCTGTATAAATTGTTACACCCTTTACTTGACAATGTACCTTCATATTTGGAGGACACCTCTGACTTTTTACGGAATATTGAGAATTTACAAGTTGATAATGATTCTATTCTAGTAACTTTAGACATCAAAAGTCTATATATGTCTATACCACACAAAGAGGGTCTTAAAAGCATTGGGGATCAATTGAATGGGTTGGCTCTCTACTCACCTAGGGAACGCATGTTTATTATGGATTTGCTGGATATGGTGTTGACAAGAAACTATTTTCTCTTTGAAGATTCTTTTTACTTGCAGACTAAGGGTACGGCTATGTAGGCCAACATGGCCCCCACATATGCGACCTTGTATGTACACAAATTTGATAAAAAAAAGTCCTATATACTCATGATAAATTCAAGAAACATTGCAGATTTTGGAATTGATGATGTCTTTATGATCTTGACAGGTGATGTTAACTCTCTATTATCTTTTTTTGAAGAGTTAAACACTTTTGATTCTAATCTCCAATTTACCATGGAGTATGATCCATGTACCCAAAACTTCTTGGATACTACGGTATCATTGAGAAATGGTCTCTTGTCCACAGATGTATTCAGAAAACAGACGGATAGGAATAATCTTCTGGTATTTACCAGCTTTCATCCCCCCACAAACAATCAGGAGCCTTCCTTTCAATCAACTGTTGAGAGCTAAGAGGATCATCAACGATGAAACACGGTTGTATGATCAATTTAACGATTTCTTCTTAAGGTTTGAAAGTAGGGGTTACCCATTAGAATTATTGGAGACACATAAGCTGAAAGTGGACCTTATTCCTCGTGAACAACTAATTAAGAAACAAGTTAAAAAGAAAATGCCTAATGATAGAATTCCATTTGTAGTGCCCTTTGGGTACCACATTCAGCCCTTGAAGAAAGTGTTTATAAAACACTGGTCTTTGTTATCTGAGGATAGGATTTTAGCTGACACCTTCAAAGATTTTCCCCTTTTTGCATATAAAAGAAATCGTAACTTCATGGAATTGCAAACCCTTGTCTTTGCTAGGCAGAATAGGTATCATTAAAATGAACATACTGCCAAGGCTACTGTATTTATTTCAAACACTCCCGATAGCTATACCTAGGGGGTTCATACAACAAGTACAAAACATTATAGACAACTTTTTGTGGGCCGGGAGACGGAGTAGGGTACAGAGACAAACCATGTTCCTACCCAGAGAAAGGGGTGGATTGGGTGTGCCAAACCTGGCATTATATAGGAGAGCTACCCTGTTGCAACAGATACTGGAATGGAGCCATAACACCGGCCAAAAAGCATGGGTTCAGGTTGATAATCACGTATTGGGGAGAGGAAATTCGGCATCAATGGCATGGACGGAACCAGGGAAGTGCCCCGACATATTACATCACTATCCTAGCATATCAGAAACCCTTGTGGAATGGGACAAGACCATAGCTACCAACCCCCATATTTCAACTAGAATAGGCCCACTCCTCCCCATCAGAGAAAATGTGGATCTCCCACTAGGAAACACCACTATCACACACAAGCCCTCTTACAGACTTAGAGACGGAACACTACATTTTGTCACAGAACACGGGACTATAGCCCCGTTGGAAAACCTACAGCAATGGGACAAAAAAATGTTCCCTACATGGCTGGCACGTACACAATTAATACATTACATAAGCAAACACAGTCACAAATCTAGTATGCAGAGAGAGCTCACAACCTTTGAAAAACTGTGCACACAAGACACCCCACCTAGACACACAATCTCATTAATTTACAAACTCTTGCTCCTACCAAATGATAAAACAATGCCGACTTATGTAAGATCGTGGAATACAGAAATGGGCATAGAGATCGAGGACACAATGTGGGTTAAGTCATTTAGCATAGCTACATCTGCATCGACATCAGCCTCAATTCAGGAGATGCACATAAAATTTATCAGTAGGTGGTACTTAACACCACACAGACTACATAAGATCAACCCTCAGATTAGTGACCAATGTTGGAGGACCTGCGGACAGGTCGGTACGATACAACACATATGGTGGGACTGCCCTTACATAGTGGAGTTTTGGAAATCAGTCTTTAGATCTATATCCTCAGTGCTGGAACTAAATATTACGCCCAACTTCCACCACTTAATGTTTCTGCAACTCCCGAAGGTACAAAATAAACTACATAAAGCTATCCTCCTCATAATGTTAAACAGTGCCAAGAAACTCATACCAAAAAGATGGAAGTCCAACACACCACCGACAATTGGGGAATGGCATGCCCAAACCACAGACATTCTACATTTAGAGAGATTACATTACCTAACAACAAATAATATACAATTCCACCAGGGACTTCTAGACCTCTGGAAAGGAGTTCAACTATTATAAACAAACCGGACCATTAACTTCACTAGGCGACAACGCCGAGATGTAAAACATGATTACCCCTATACCCCTTCCTCCCCCCACCTCATACCCTCCTATCTATCTTTCTTCAACTTTTCTTTTTCTCTCTCTATCACCTACCTTCTCATTGACCACACTTACTAACAGATACAGGAGTCAACCCACACACTAACATTCAGACCATATACCAAACTGCAAAGAAGATCTGTTGTTGACGGAGATATTCGATATATGGAAACAGTAAAGATATGACAAATCACTTTATTTACAGTATTGTCTGACAAATTTTGCATTGATATGTAATTCTGCGTGGCTGACAATGTTATATATATTGTTATATACCTATTCTTCAATAAAAAATCTTTAAAAAAAAAAAAAAAAAAAATATTTAAAGATAGTTAAAGTGAAAAAAAAAAAAATCGTAACTTAAGACTGATGTGGGCCCGAATCAGAGTAGAGTTGTTAATATGGAAACACCTAACGGTACCTTTCCGTGCAATAATTGTGCACAGTGTAATTCAATTCAATCAGGAAATACTGTTACCCATCCAAGATCCGGTAAACGCTTTCCTATCAAGGGTCATTATACATGTGAATCACAATTTGTGGTTTACATAATTAAATGTCCGTGTGGTCTGGCCTATGTTGGTGAGACCACCAAAGCCAAAAAAGAAAAAATTAAACAACACAAAACAGCCATAGGCAAATTGGACTCCGGCCCCTGTAGCTCACCATTTCACATTATTGGGACACAATAAAAGTCAGTTGAAATTCCAGGTTGTAGATGGTGCAGGCCCTTTGAGGAGAGGTGGTTATAGACAAAAATTGTTATTTGAGAAAAAGCATTATGGATACTGAAATTGGATTCCATGACTCCCTATGGTTTAAATAGGGAAATCACTTGAGGTACTTTTATATAGTGGCTGTGCTTCATCGACACTCTTTTATTCTGGAATTGTGTTGATTCGTTTGTGAAGTCGAGTCAACTCTGGTACCTCTTTTTTATATAAAATTCCTGAGTTTATTATGTTTATTATTATTTTTGAAAAATATTGTAATATGAATTTTTCACGCCCTATTTAGTTATTGTATATTGTGCTTTATGGTTAATTGTAGCTGTATTGCTACATTTGGGGCAAATTTTTCAGAGCTACATTAACAAGTTGCCAGTGCCACTATTATTTTCTTTTTGCCATATAGACAATTATCTTGTAGAAAAATCTCAATAATGTTGCCATAACTTCTTATTATTTTTTCCCCTTGTTTTTCTTTATCTTAAATGTGTTTATCTATATATTTCAAATTACAGCCATTTATTTAGCGATATTGTTAACATGTATACGTTGCACCTTTTGCATTATGTATCCGCTTGTGAACATGTTACATTGAACAGTGCTATCCTATGGCTTTGACGTCAAGGAGGCGTGGTTCTACTAACCTTAAAGGAAGGAGGCTTTCTTGGAATGACAGGTCAAGTTGAAGGGCGGAGCCCAAAACGTGCGTTGCCTACCTGTTGTGACGTCAGACGCCAGACTGAATCCGATGCAAACGGGCTTGTTTGAAACTTTCTACCTTATTTTTTCATCGCTGTGGTGTTGGATTTCCAGACAAGTGTGTATACCAGCGGGACTATTGCCCAGCTACCCTTTATTCCGGATGGATCGGGTGAGATCGCTCACTGAGCGTAATTGAAGTGCATTTTCCTGTGGTTCACTGGCGGACTTCGGTCCTGGAGTGCCCGTGTTGTCAGAATCCTTCATACACACATGGTCCATCATTTAAGAACACCACTAGTATATCCTGATATTAGGCAGATGCATCACAGGAACTGTTTACCCATACGTTTATACTTTGCTGCTTATCACGCCATGGGCAAGAATTATACTGCATGAATTGCTTTATACTTCTTTCAAGTTGCTACAAAATTGTTACTTTGCATGCATTGCCTTATCATCTTCAAGTTGCTACAAATTGTGATATAGCATGTGGATATATATGCATGAACTGCCTTATATTACTGCTTGCATCCAACTTTGCTATTGCTTTTTCATAAACTCTGCTACAGCTTTCGCATTGTTTATAAGCTTACATATTTTTACTACAGTCTGGACTGACTTTCCAATTTCTAGTTAACTGGGGACGCCCAGTATTCTTTTTGTTCTATGTTTGTTTTGAGTGTATCTATGTCAGATCATGTATTGGATTTAGAGATTTTTCTTTATGTTTTTCTTGATTAAATTGTTTATTTTTTTGATGCCACATTCTTGTATCAATGGTTTGCTTGTATTTACCATGTTTGATCATTAGTACAGAGACATTATTTTGTATTTACTGTATAATATTTTGGAGGTATTGTGGTAGTAGTATACCTCAGTCTCGAGCACTTTTTTTTTGCTTTTTTATTAGTGCTTATCCCTTCTATGCTTTTGCAGGGATAGACTCTGAATGAACCATGGTCTGAAGTGGTAGATAGATTTTTACAGCCTTTAGTGAAAAATTTACCAAGCTACATCCAAGACACAACAGATTTACTTATTAAATTAAAAGAATGTCGTTGGGAGTCTACATATGGGTTTTTATTGGCTGATGTATCATCATTATATACATCTATCTCACATGAAAAAAGTATAATTGCTATAGAGAATATGTTTGATCTGTATGGAAATTTTGATTTGGTGACCAAACAGTTTTTGCTTAATGCCATAGAGTACCTGTTGACACATAATTTTTTTTATGTTTCTGTCAGGTTTCCGCCATTACCTTACTCTTTTACTCTCCTTTTCCTTGCACTGCCTTTGCACCTTCATGTGTGCACTGCCCCTACACCTTTAAAAGTCCAACAGTCACCTAGTAAGTTGCTTGGTAATTCTACCACAGACCTACTGGATTACACAGCTCCTATACTGCCTACCTCTACGCAACTCTTCCTACTCAGAGTCTGAACTTCCTGGATCGCCACCGTCACCGGTGACGTCACACGGCCACAGCTCAGTCACGTCTTGCAACCCAAACAAGCTCACACAGAGCGACGAACGACTTGCACACTACCGGAGCAACTCTTGGAAACGAGTAGTCACCTGGTTTGTAACCGAATATGGGACAACTCTCCCCGACTCATCCTGACATTGTCACGTAAGTCAGTGCTGTTTTGCTACACGCCTCATGTGTCAACTTAACTAAATCACAACCTCATAGCCAGAGCCAAACACTTACCACACTTGCGTGTATTGCACGAGTCTCACAGCATGAACATTTATATAAAGATGGTAACTGCCTTTCAGCCCCAAGTCTTGCAGCTCCTGTACTGTCAGTTTGTCCTGTTATCTACTTCATATCTAGCGAACTCCTAGCATCCAACTAACTGATAGTAGTCATTTTAACATTTCCTGATCTGTTTAGCAAATGAGTTAATAGTAGTTCAGCTGTAAGCTCTCCTGTTATAAATTTAACCTGTTAAGGAGTTACTGGCCCTTACCTTCCAAACTCTGTTTCTATCATACAACCAATTACTATATGCTGAATATTTCTTACTTCACATGTGATATAGGTAAGGGTTGAATGAACTTCAGGACCCATAAAGGTATTGGTCATCTTGTCTGAAGTCCTTCTCCTCATTACCTTATAGCAAACATTTTTCACTCTGACTGTACTGTGTTGTATCCTCCTAGTAAATTTACACCTCTCACTAGTGACAGTATATCAGTGTGTGCAACTAACACATACATACTATTTCTAAAATCTGCAGTTGAGGTCTTAACATTAAGGAATGTTACCCTTCTTTCATTCGTAGGGACACATCAGTCCTGATATTATTACCAAGCCCTTGAAAACCATGGACCCAGCGGATTTGATAAATCATGTGCAATCACTTACCCACACAGTTGAGAATCTGACAAAGGCTTATACGGCCCTACAACAAGAGAATACTTCATTAAAAAAATACATCAATGATAGGATAGATTCTATACAACAGACCTATAGTGCGCCTGAACCTCAACCCAGCCCCCCTGAATTATTTAATGGACATAGATATCAGTTTAGAGAGTTTAGAAATGCTTATACTTCAGCTTAAAACCCAAAACCTATCCCCAACGATCATGTTAAAGTACTCACTACCATCTCCTATTTAAGAGGGGAGCAAAGGATTTGGGCTAATTTTAATTTTGAATCTAATGATCCTATCTTAAACTCCCTGTATCAGTTCTTTAAGGTCATGGCCCAATTGTACGATGATCCCTGCAAACAACTATCAGCAGAAACTGCCATGAGGTCACTAAGACAAAATAAAAAACCGGTAGAAGGCTACATAACAGAGTTTAAGAGATGGGCCAAGGACTCCCAATGGAATGACCTATCACTCCATAACCAATTCCGTCTTGGCCTATGAGAGTCCCTAAAAGACGAGCTAGCCAGGCAGAATCTGCCAGATACCTTAGATGAGTTAATTGAGTATCACACTTGATAGACGTATTAGGGAGAGGAGGTCAGAGAAACACCAGTTTGAGTCCACTACCAAAATACCACAGACCACACCAAGATTTCTTTCCTCCCAAAAGATACCCAACGACTCACCCCCAGTCCCGATGGAACTAGGGTATCTCAGAGGCCCATTAACCAATCAAGAACAACTCAGAAGAAAGACTAAGAACCTGTGCATGTACTGTGGTGCACCAGAACATTCCGTAAAAGATTGTACACTTCTACTAAGAAGAAAGGGTAAGCAAGCTACTGCTCAATACTGATTTTCCGCTAAACAAATGCCTGTCACTCACTGTACTTTACCAATTCTCTTACAGTGGGATCAGCAACGACTCAACAGCCACGCGATACTTGACTCAGGAGCAAGTCATAACTACATAGATAATACTTTCACATGTGATAATAAAATACCACTCATTATAAAGAATAACCCTTGTATTCTGTGTTTTATTGACGGTAAGGAAATATCCACAGGGCCTATTTGCTATCACACCATTCCTCTGCGTGTCACTTCAAATAACCACCACACTGAATTTATCACCTTTGATGTGATCCCATTATGTTGCATGATTCAACTGTAACTTGGTCCACATCTCAGGTGTCATTTGATTCTTTACACTGTAAGAGGACATGTTTCCTACATAGCCAGTTGCTACTTACCAATTCCCCTACAATACCCTCAGACTATACTGCCTATTCTGATATATTTAACAAAAAAGAATCTGAAAATCTACCACCCCACAGGGTGTATGATTGTCCGATTGATCTCCTCCCGGGGGTTGACATCCCCTACGGGCATATTTTCCCCTTATAAAAACCGGAATTGGATCACCTTAAAACCTACTTACAAGACAATCTAAAAAAAGGTTTCATCAGGCCTTCTACCTCCCCGGCCAGTGCAGGGATCTTCTTTGCAAGGAACAAGGATCAATCTTTAAGGCCAATAGTGGATTATCGTGAACTCAATAAATGCACCATTAAAAACAGATATCCACTACCCCTCATTCCTCAACTTATAGAGAGACTACATGGAGCACCGTATTACACTAAATTGGACCTCAGGGGTGCATATAACCTGGTCCGTATTAAATCTGGACATAAATAGTTAACAGCCTTCCGTACTCAATATGGGTTGTTCGAGTATACCGTTATGCCTTTCGGGTTGTGCAATGCCCCAGCAACCTTTCAGTATTTCATCAATGACATTTTCAGAGATCTACTGGATTTATTCCTGGTCATTTACCTAGATGACATACTCATATTCTCCAAAAGTCTGGATGAACATGTGACTCATGTCAGCATAGTACTAAGGCGACTTTGTGATAACTCTTTATACGTGAAACTCGAGAAATGTATCTTTCATACCAAGGAGATAACTTTCCTAGGTTATACAATCACTCCAGAAGGCATCAACATGGAAGATTCAAAAATCTCTGCCATAGTAAATTGGCCTACTCCTAACTCAAAAAAGCAAGTACAAAGTTTTATGGGTTTTGCTAATTTTTACAGGAAGTTCATAAAGAACTTTGCAGACCTGACCAGACCGCTTTACTAAGCTCACTAAAACTAACACTAAATTCACTTGGAATAATGAATCACAACTCATTTTCGATTATCTTAAAACTGCTGTTACCTCTGCCACCATCTTACGTTTCCCAGATCCCGCCTTGCAGTACATCCTAGAGGTGGACGCTTCTAATACCGCGATTGGATCCATACTGTCACAAAGACAGTCTATCAGCGATCCAATTCATCCAGTGGCATACTTCTTAAGAGTCTTGACCGCAGCGGAAATAAACTATCCTATTGGGGAAAAAGAACTAGTAGCCATAAAGGCTTCGCTTGAACATTGGAGATACCTTCTCAAAGGCACAACCATACTAGTCTTAATTTACACAGACCATAGGTATCTTGAATATCTCAAGAGTAATAAAATATGAAGTTCATGACAAGTCCGTTGGAACCTCTTTTTAACCCAGTTTAATTTTCTTATCACTTATCGCCCGGCTAATAAAAACAAGAAAGCAGACGCCCTCTACAGACAATTCACTGTTAACCAAACCAATTACGAAGTAACAACCCTAATTCCTTTAGATAGGTTTATCGCACTCTCCCTCAACCATTCCCAACACTTCAAAACAGAGCAAAATGCTGATTCCCAATTGTCAACAGATCTGCTTGAACGACGCCCTAATGGACTTTTTTACCATCACTCACAACTGTACGTGCCACAGACTCTCAGGAAGCTCGTTTTACACTCGCTCCATGAAACCCCACTTACTGGACATCCTGGTATAAAAAAGACTCAAGATCTTGTGCATCAGTTTCTTTGGTGGCCGACGTATTTGAAAGACACTTTGGACTATGTTCTCTCTTGCAGAATTTGCACCACTTCAAAAAAAGAGAAAAAAGGCACCCTATGGACAGATGTTACCGTTACCGACTCCTGAAAGACCTTAGACTGACATCACTCTGGACTTCATCGTTGACCTACCTCCTTCATCCAAAATGAATACCATCCTAGTGGTGGTGGACCTCTTTAGCAAAATGGCTCATTTCATACCTTACCACAAACTCCCTTCTTCCTCTGAGACTGTACATCTGATGATCAAGAATGTCTTCAAATTACATGGCGTACCTAATACAATCACCTCTGATAGGGGGACTCAATTTACTAGTAAGTTCTGGTATGAACATACAAAGTAGACTCAGTACTTCCTTCCATCCCCAGACCAATGGTCAGACTGAAAAAAAACAATCAGTGGATTGAGCAGTACCTCAGATGTTTCGCCTCCTCTAGACAGGATAACTGGTCTGACCTACTACCCTTTGCTGAGTTTGCTTTCAACAACGCAGCACACTCAACCAGTAAATCCACACCTTTCCATGTTAATTACGTTTCCATCCATCCTTCCATTGGGACACAGCTACTGCATCCATTTGCACGGTGGTCAATGAACTAGTTAACACCATTCGAGACTCGTTCACACTAAGCAGACAAAATATAGAACATGCCAAAGGATTATAAAAAAGCTATTATGATAAACGGAGGACTCCCTCACCACATTTCTCCATTGGTGACCTTGTTTGGTTGTCAACCCACAACCTGCGTTTGCTGTTTCCCACCAAGAGGTTAGCTCCCACCTACATAGGACCTTTTCCCATCAAGAAGTTGGTCAATTCAAATGCAGTAACCTTGACTCTCCCAAGCAGCATGAGGTGTAACCCCAACTTTCATGTCGCTCTCCTCAAGTCATACAAACCTCTGTGTGAACATCACCCGGATGAACCAATCCTCCTGAATATTCCAGACTCATCAGTGGATTATGAAGTCCATTCTATACTGGACACTCGGTTCGTGCAGGGACAGTTGCAATATCTGATTCACTGGAAGTGGTTCCCAGCTGACGATGACTCTTGGGAATCCGGCTTCCAACCTCTCTGCACCCTGTCTCCTTATGCAATACCATGAGAGATACCCTGAACGCCCCGGATCCCCGGAGGTGATCACTTGGGGGGGTGTCCTGTCAGGTTTCCGCCATTACCTTACTCTCCTTTTCCTTGCACTGCCTTTGCACCTTCATGTGTGCACCTCCCCTACACCTTTAAAAGTCCAACAGTCACCTACTAAGTTGCTTGGTAATTCTACCCCAAACCTACTGGATTACACAGCTCCGATACTGCCTACCTCTATGCAACGCTTCCTACTCAGAGTCTGAACTTCCTGGATCACTACCATCACCGGTGATGTCACACGGCCACGGCTCAGTCACATCTTCCATTCCAAACAAGCTCACACAGAGTGATGGACGACTCGCACACTACCGGAGCAATTCTTGGAAACGAGTAGTCACCTGGTTTGTAACCGAATACAGGACAACTCTCCCCGGACTCATCCTGACATCGTCACGTAAGTCAGTGCTGTTTTGCTGCACGCCTCATGTGTCAACTGAACTGAATCGCAACCTCATATCCAGAGCCAAACACTTACCACACTTGCGAGTATTGCACGAGTCTCAAAGCGTGATCATTTATATAAAGATGGTAACTGCCTTTCAGCCCCAAGTCTTGCAGCTCCTGTACTAAGTCAGTTTGTCCTGTTATCTACTTCCTATCTAGCGAACTCCTAGCATCCAACTAACTGATAGTAGTCATTTTAACCTTTCCTGATCTGTTTAGCAAATGAGTTAATAGTAGTTCAGCTGTAAGATCTGTTATAAATTTAACCTGTTAAGGAGTTACTGGCCCTTACCTTCCAAACTCTGTTTCTATCATACAACCAATTACTATATGCTGAATATTTCTTACTTCACATGTGATATAGGTAAGGGTTGAATGAACTTCAGGACCCATAAAGGTATTGGTCATCCTGTCTGAAGTCCTTCTCCTCTTTACCTTATAGCAAACGTTGTTCACTCTGACAGTACTGTGTTGTATCATCCTAGTAAATTTCCACCTCTCACTAGTGACAGTATATCAGTGTGTGCAACTAACACATACATACTATTTCTAAAATCTGCAGTTGAGGTCATAACATTAAGGAATACCCTTCTTTCATTCCTAGGGACACATCAGTCCTGGGAGTTTCAAAGGGATTTCTATCTGCAGAGACGTGGGACAGCTATGGGAGCAAAGTTTGCCCCCTACTATGCCAATCTCTTTATGGGATGGTGGGAGCTGTCCCACGTCTATGCGGATGGAAATCCCTTTAAGAAAAATATCATACAATATTATAGGTACATTCATCTCCATCCAAAATGAATATCAGATTGTCAGAGTCTGGCTAGAAAATGTTGTGACTATCTCAATTGCAATACAGTGGGTATTTCTTTTATAGGTGAGGATAATGCACATTCAATAGACTTTCTTGATATACAGATAAAGTCTGAGAATGAACACATTCACACTACCCTATACAGAAAACCGTCAGCAGGGAACACTATTCTGCAATATAATTCCTGCCATCCCAGTCATGTTGTAAGGGGCATTCCTAAGGGGGAATACATCAGAGCTAGGAGGAATTGTACAAAGGATGAGGAATACTGTAAACAAGCTGCAATAATCACTGAGATACTAAAAGATAGAGGCTATGATACTCTATTGCTGAACAAAGTAAGGAAACAGATAGAACATAAACCAAGGGAGGAGTTACTGAAGTATAAACAAAAAACTATGAGTAATGAGAAGGGGCAATCTAAACTTAAATTCATCACTACTTATAGTGATGAATATTATAAAATTTGTAACATTATAAAAGAAACTTTACCAATTTTGTATACTGATCCTATCATTAAAATGATAGTGGAGGAAGGCTGTGATTTTGTTACTAGAAGGGCCAAAACTCTAGGGAATTTACAGTCTCCATCAGATTTGCCCAACAAGACTAACACTACTTGGCTTAAAAAGAGAGTTGGTTTCTTTAAGTGTAGACGTCCAATCTGCAAAACTTGTTCCCATGTTATAGAAGGACGGAAGTTCAAATCTAACAGTACACAGAAGGAACATGACATTAACTTTTACATAATGTGTGCTACAACACATGTTGTTTATTTGTTAACATGTCAAATTTGCCTCAAGCAATATACAGGTAAAACCAAACGTTCCTTAAAGGATAGGTTTCTTCAACATATTAGATCAATAGAAGATGTTGAATCTGATACACCTGTTGCAAGACACTTTAAAGAATTGCACAATGCTGACGTGTCTAAACTGTCAATACAAGGTATTGACCATGTGCCTATGTGGAAGAGAGGAGGAGATAGAGAAAACAAACTTAATAAAAGGGAGGTATATTGGATTTTTACTTTACAAACTACCAACCCGCAAGGTCTAAATATGAGGAGAGATCTTGATTTGTTTATATAAGCAAGGTTTCTTCTCATCTCTTCCACATTTTTTCACATGGAGCAATATAGAATTAACCTTTGACCAATACGGTTATATATATTATATAAAGTAGAGATAATTTACACTGGAGTAATTATGCACTAGTGTAGTGTACATAACACACAATCTTATAGATAATCTGGGATACTGTGTCTTTCTGTGATAGTCCACTTATCCTGTATATGATCATAATTTTGAAGGCTGTGTCTTACCAAGTCAGCACATGCATATATATTTCACGTATATATGTTAACCAACCGGTTGAGAATATAATATAAAATAATTTCTATTTTAAATAGTATCAATGAGCTGGTGTAAAATCATAAACTGCTATTAATAGAGATGTGTAAATAACATGTATACATATGTAAATAGGTAACTCATACGAACACATATTGTACCTTTAAAAGTAATTTTTTTAAAAGAGGTGTACACGGGTGGTTACCTATGCAGTGACCAAGTGCGCATGCATGAAACGTGTATGCAGGTGAACCTGTGTTCATTGTGATTGAATCTTATGAAGATGTGTTCTTACGAGTGCCGTTGTCTATGTTTTTAAATGGTATAATAAACTTCTTGGATTTTATCGAGAGGCTGCTTTACAACATTTTTGGGCTGTAGTCCGCTGCACTGTACATTATCGTGTTGATTCTTTTGGTTTGCTGAACAGACGCATCGTGCAAGCTGCATACATTTTCCCCAGCAACCCAAGACTCACTCTCCATTTTGCCGTTCAGTAAGTGGAGTAACATGTGGAGTTTTCAAGCGCAAGAGAGTGTTTGTGGTGCTATACCCTACATATATATATATATATATATATATATATATATATATATAATCCTCATCAGACAGCATTTACTGAGTTTTGAAGTAAAATATATAAAAGAGCCCCATGACGTTTCAGTGCCTAACTGGCACCTTTATCAAATGGATTCAGTCCCAAAGCAGGATGGTATCAACTTGGTAGAAATGTGCAAAAGAAACAGTTGACAGTACCTCAGCACTCAAGAACTAGTTCAATCTGAAGTAGTATCAGTATTTAAAGCTTGACTGGGGGGGATGCCAGACAAATGGAAAAGTAATAAAACTTAACTTTTACTAATAATGCTGATAAAAAAAAGTATTGTATGTGAGTAACACAAAACATGTGCAAAGACAAAATGTGTTTAAAACTTAGAGTAAAAACCTATATACAAAGTGTGTGTTAGACCATGGTTGTCAGATCAGTTACAGGGATTCTCTGATTATTATAGTCACACAGCCCAGCTCAAACCAAGGCAAGTAGTTCACGGATTGCAGAGGAAAACTCACTAAAAAAGGGGATTGACCCCAACAACATATATTCTAATCTATGCAATACTGGAACTTAGGTGAGAGCTGTTCTGATTGACTGTAAAAACAGAATACTGTGAGGACACAGCCTTACTATAATTAATCCAAATTAATCCAAAAGTACTAATAAATGATCCCACACACACAAAGAATACGCCTGATGCGCATTTCGCCGCTAGCACGGCTTTGTCAAAGGCTAACCAGAGTCTGTCAAATACCCCGGTCTTTATATCGTATTGTCCAATCAGAGGTGAGTATGGAACACACCCACTGTTGTTAGCCTATCATCTTAGACCCGCCGTGATTGGCTGAAGAACCGTCACATGTGAGACCAATAACGGGTGGCATAGCCAAAACCCCCATTATGAGGAAAATTGAGACATGGACTCAAATCAATGTCAAAATATGATATTATAAGCAATAGGAACAGCGCATATTATCATCACAGTAAGCTAGCGTACTCACATTATAGGCTAGCTGTATTGGTTGTACAATTCTATTTTGATGTATGTTTGCGTGGGGAAATGGAAATGACGACTCAATTCTGTACCAATGTATATTGTTATAAGTGTGAGGAACTGCGCATATTATGTTCACAATAAACTGACGATCTCACATTAAAAATTAATTATATTGGTGGCATAATTATATGGTAACAGAGTAATGTCCGACACATCAAATATACATCTAAAGTATGGAGGTATCACCCAAGAGACTTATAACATATAACAATATGGAACATCCATCATGTGAAAATATTCATGTACGTCCTGATTACAGGTTTCAAAAACGAGTGGGAAAGTTAGTGTATTTTAAGTAATCATGCAACGGTCAGAGTGATCGATATTTATGGCACTGACAATGTTAGCAGTATAGGTGCCCTAATATTTGTCACAATATTAGGGTAGTCTATGTATCATCATAATGAAGGTTACCTCCGATTCATAAAACGATAGACTTGGATTCTTTGATAATATATTGCAGAGGAAAACTCACTAAAAAAGGGGATTGACCCCAACAACATATATTCTAATCTATGCAATACTGGAACTTAGGTGAGAGCTGTTCTGATTGACTGTAAAAACAGAATACTGTGAGGACACAGCCTTACTATAATTAATCCAAATTAATCCAAAAGTACTAATAAATGATCCCACACACACAAAGAATACGCCTGATGCGCATTTCGCCGCTAGCACGGCTTTGTCAAAGGCTAACCAGAGTCTGTCAAATACCCCGGTCTTTATATCGTATTGTCCAATCAGAGGTGAGTATGGAACACACCCACTGTTGTTAGCCTATCATCTTAGACCCGCCGTGATTGGCTGAAGAACCGTCACATGTGAGACCAATAACGGGTGGCATAGCCAAAACCCCCATTATGAGGGAAATTGAGACATGGACTCAAATCAATGTCAAAATATGATATTATAAGCAATAGGAACAGCGCATATTATCATCACAGTAAGCTAGCGTACTCACATTATAGGCTAGCTGTATTGGTTGTACAATTCTATTTTGATGTATGTTTGCGTGGGGAAATGGAAATGACGACTCAATTCTGTACCAATGTATATTGTTATAAGTGTGAGGAACTGCGCATATTATGTTCACAATAAACTGACGATCTCACATTAAAAATTAATTATATTGGTGGCATAATTATATGGTAACAGAGTAATGTCCGACACATCAAATATACATCTAAAGTATGGAGGTATCACCCAAGAGACTTATAACATATAACAATATGGAACATCCATCATGTGAAAATATTCATGTACGTCCTGATTACAGGTTTCAAAAACGAGTGGGAAAGTTAGTGTATTTTAAGTAATCATGCAACGGTCAGAGTGATCGATATTTATGGCACTGACAATGTTAGCAGTATAGGTGCCCTAATATTTGTCACAATATTAGGGTAGTCTATGTATCATCATAATGAAGGTTACCTCCGATTCATAAAACGATAGACTTGGATTCTTTGATAATATATGTTATCATGAACACATTATATTTGTAATAAAAAGTATCTGAATTAATGGTGCAATCATATGGTAGCAGGGTTATGTCAGAGACATCCAATAAGTATCTATAGTATGGTGGTGTACCCCCAAATTTTTTAGCATATAATAATATAGAACATGGTTTGCATGAAAATATACATGTATGTCCACATTGTTACTTTAAAATGAAGAGTAACAGAATTTTAGATAACATGCATACGGTCAGAGTGATCATTTTTTATATATTATATTATATATTAATCAAAATTGACGTATCACCCCAAGAAACTCTTGACCTATAGCAATCTAGAGCATCGTTAGTATGAAGGTATTCATGTATATCCTCATTACTATTTTCAATAAGGAATGGGGGAATTAATGCGTTTTCAATAACATGCATACAGATAAAGTGATCAATATTTATGGGGTGGTAATGTGATCAATATGCGTACCACAATTTTAGGATAAGTTATATGTCATTATGACAAAAGTATATAAAAGTATAGCAACCTATTAATTTTTGTATAGATCTCCATATTAACCATATCAATAGAAAATACTTTTTTATCAGCATTATTAGTAAAAGTATTTTTTTTACTTTTCCATTTGTCTGGCATCCGGCCCCCAGTCAAGCTGTAAATACTGATAGTACTTCAGATTGAACTAGTTCTTGAGTGCTGAGGTACGGTTAACTGTTTCTTTTGCAATTTTCTATAATTAATCAGACAGTCAGCACCCCCCTTTGCCCAGCTATAGGTACTATAATGCTCTTAGTGGTGCACTTGCACCTACTATAAACAATAGATAGACTATTTAAAGGGGTTCTTATTTGCACTTTGCACTTTCTGCTAACTATTACACATATAAATCAGTGTCTGTTAAGGACATCATTTCTATGGGTGTAGAATATTTATATTGATGTTCTAGACTGTATAGAGATATTTTTCTACCCAAACATGGCCTCAAATTTATCCCTAGACTTTAAGAACCGTCACGAACAACGTATGAGGGACATAGAAAAAATCTTTGCGGCATTTTGTGATCAGAATAGCATCTCAAATACGGAAATAGACAATTGGGAGGAGGGATTAAAATTCTTGGGTCATCTAATTAAGAAACACACCAGATCTTTCTGGAATAAAAGCACTTACGACAAATATTTAGCGAAACATCTAATACCAAGGGGTCTGAGAGTGCACCTTTTGCCTATCCTATCAGACTATGAAGCTGAGGTGATGGTAGATTTGGATAAAGAAATTGATGAATATAATACTAAATTACAAAAGTTTGATAGTATTGAGAAATTCAAACAAGCATACAAAGACTTGAGAGAAGAATTAGATAAAAAAGAGAAAGAGATAATACAAACTAAATGCAATAAAATGAAAAGGGACTTAAAAGACTTTGAGAAGGGTCGAATTTTTACATGGGATGAGAAAATGCTCAGACGCAGACCAGTTAATCTTACCACCCCCAAAGAATACATCACAATCGGACTATGAATCATCAGCTGTTGAAGATAGTGATACAGAAAATAGTAATACCTCTGCAATCAGTTTTTTAGGCCGCAAACCAGATCATTTAGATCTATGTTCAAAAGACCCAAAAGAAGGGGTAAAGGGGGTGGATCGGACGCTACGAGAAAGGTCCAGGTGGGGATATGTCAAAGACAATCAACACAGGAGGAGGGAGGATTGGGGCAGAAGACCCAAATGGTAGAGGGTGATAGGAAATTACAGGTTATTAACCTATCAAAAAGAATTTTAACATCAGATCATATAGAAGTCCTCTCCAGAGGCCTATCCTTTTCACCTACTCCCCTTCTAGATACATTTGAATTAATCAAAGATCTCCATCTTTTTTGTCGTAAATTAGCACTCAAAAAGATCTTTTCAACCCAAAATGATCCCGCAACTGATGAACTAAGAACTTTAGATACACTGATAGAACTATGGAACGAGAGTGAGGGTGACAACTCACCCACAACAGAACCCTCTTTAGATAAAAAATTAAAAATTAAATCTAAATTTATTCCCACTATCAACAAGATACCCCAATTAGAAGTGTTTCCAAAAATGGTTATGGCTGATTTTCTGAAAATCAAAGAAAACAAAAAAACTTTTAATCTGAGTAAGGATGAAAATCAAGCCCTACTAGAAATAAAATCATGGGATGATGTTGTAGTGAAAGCATCGGATAAAGGAGGTATTGTTGTTATCTGGGATAAAGAGGATTACATACAAGAAGCTTACAGGCAACTTAACGATAGAAAATGCTATAAGCAATTGTTCTCTAACCCCACCTCTCAATTCTGTAGTGATTACAATAGGATGATTAATGAGGCTAAGATCAAGGGTATTATTAGCCAAGAAGAATATCGGTTCCTAGAGATCAAGGATCCAAAAGTTGCTACTTTGTACCTACTTCCTAAGGTACATAAGAATAAAAATAAGCCTCCAGGGAGACCAATAGTCTCTAGCATCGGTAGCTTGTGTGAACAAGCAAGCAGATTTCTGGATTTGTACCTTTGAGATATTGTATTATCTCTGCCCTCCTTCACCAGGGATACCATGGACATACTTAGCAAAATTAACGATATTGTACTAGATGATAATGCTTTCTTAATAACTTGTGATGTTGAATCTCTATACACATCCATCAAACACGACAAAGAATGTGATGCTGTGAAATATTTTTTGGATATGGAATCAAATGACAGAAAAGAACGCAATGAATTTATACTCAAGTTGCAGTTTTGTGCTTAATGAAAGATTCTATTTACAGACCCAGGGTACCGCGATGGGCTCCTCCTGTGCCTCCACATACGTAAACATTTATTTAGGTTGGTGGGAGCGAGAGATCGTATTTGGAGAACTATCCCACTACACAAAATACATCATTATTTGGAGCAGGTATATAGATGACCTGTTCATCATCTGGACAGGTAGTGCCAATGAGTTTAAAGAATTTATTTTTAGGCTTAATAGGAATGATCTCAATCTGAAATTAACCTATAACATAAGTAATTCGCAAGTGGAATTTCTAGATATTATAATATATAAAGATGAGTTTAATAAACTTAAGACTGATCTTTATAGAAAAGAAACGGCCACAAACTCATTGCTGCAATATGATAGTTGCCATACGGTACAAACGAAAAGTGTGATTCCCACGGGGGAATTTTTGAGAATCAGACGAAATTGTACAGATGACTCAGTATTTATCCAAAGAGCTAAAGAACTCAAGATACGTCTCAAAGAGAGAGGATACACATGCAAAACAACAAGACTTGCTTTTCAAAGAGCTAAGAGGACATCCAGAGACTCCTTACTGGTACCTAAAAAGAAACAAGCGGGATCTGAGAGTATAGTAAGATTCATTACCACATATAGTGCAGAACATCAATTAATAACTGGGTTTCTAAATAAACATGCAGGTATTCTAAAATCTGATCAAGTCCAAGCCCAAAGTATTGGTGACAAAATGTGTACCAGTTGGCGGAGAGCCCCGACAATAGGTAACAAATTGGTACAAAGTCATTTCATCAAAAAGAAACCTAGTAACAAGAGACTATGTGGCACATATGCTTGTGGCTCTTGCAGTTTCTGCAAGTACATCCAAAATGAGAGGGAGTTTATTACTCCAGCAGGAACCAAACAAATGTATGGCTTCGTGAATTGCAGGACCAAAAATGTAGTTTATTGCTTATTATGCGAATGTGGCAAGAGGTATGTGGGGATCACGACGGGCGAATTACGCACCAGACTGGGGGAACACATCAACAGTATCAAAAACTGTGTAACTGATATGACAAAAAAGAAAACTCTAACCCCAGTAGCAAGACACTATTTGAAAAACCATGGTACCAAACCTCGAAT